>NC_053161.1:79179358-79246858 GCF_016835505.1 Polypterus senegalus
TTACGCCGGGCGGATGTGTATGCCCTTGAGTTTGACACATATGGACTAAATAGAACTTGAAAAGATATATTTTTTCAAATGTGATCGCGCAATTCAGATAGAGTTGTGGCACTACAGCCTGCATGCCTCAATAAGTCATCCTCCCTCGCTCTTACTTTTTACCGTTCATCTAATGAATACACTGAGTATGGCTTTACCAAAACAATCATTGATGGCGAATAAAGTATCCATTATTAAGTATGTAGATCGGGATATATATATATATATATATATATATATCCAGCGTGCTCATGCGGAGGTAGTGTGTTAAAAAGCTAGAAAAGAAAAGGGAACATTTTAAAAATAGCGTAACATGACTGTCAATATACAGTATTTGTTTTGTGAGTGTTACTGAGTGTTGCTGTCATCAAGGATTTGATTATCATTATTTCTTTCAATCAGGTTCGTATTTGTAGGATGTGTTGTGTTCAAGTTACATTCCGTGTTTGTCAATCGTTGTAAAGATGACAGGTTTCATTCATCGATTCGTTTCTTACTGCATCAATAAACAGCTCGTCTTCTTCTTTATCTGAGACCTGACACACTGCATGCACGGGTTTTTACACTGTCTTCCTTTAGCGGGACATTGACTTTTCCACGTGTGCTTTGTTTCCAGTAGCTGGATTTATGAATATGCTATGTATCAGGCTTCATATTTTTGCTGCCTTTTCAATTGTGTAATTCGGTTTTGTTCAGCGCTCTTTGGAACTGTTGCTTTTATCTGTGCACTCGTCAGTTCCGTGAGCCTTCGGTGTACATGCATCGAAGGTTCCCAGCTGTGCTGGTGCCATCTCGTGCTATGTCCATGGCTGTATTTAATGTTACCTTAGTCCTGGCACTTAAAACTTTCTCTCGCAGTTTACGCTGAGTTTGTGTCAAACACCACCCTGACCATCTCATCTTCCTCTCCATAAGCACAGTCCTTCACCCGTGAATATTTACCCGTGGCAGTTTGCTATTGGATTGCACGCTGGACGGCCTTATATGGGCAGGCACTAAATTACAAGCGCCAGCAGCCTGTCTATGAACTTAATTTAAAGTGTAGGTTTACATGTGCTTTGTTTCGAAGTAGCAGAACTCATGAATATGGTTGTATATGTCACTTTCGCTTCGCTTCTTATTGTTTAGCTGCCTTCTCAATTATATAATGCATGTTTTCTTCAGCGCTTTTGGGTCTTCCTGGTTTTCTATGTACTGCGTGATTCACGTGGAAGGCGTGATGATGTCACACGAAACTCCGCCCCACGGGTTTCAAGCTCATCTCCATTACAGTAAATGGAAAAACAGCTTCCAGTTATGACCATTATCGCAGTAGAATTTCGATATGAAACCTGCCCAACTTTTGTAAGGAAGCTGTAAGGAATAACCTGCCAAATTTCAGCCTTCCACCTACCGCGGGAAGTTGGAGAATTAGTGATGAGTCAGTCAGTCAGTCAGTAGTGAGGGCTTTGCCTTTATTAGTATACTAGCAAAATACCCGGCAGCCATGGAGTAAGGTAGTGTGTTAAAGAAGTTATGAAAAGAAAAGCAAACATTTTAAAAATAAGTAAGATGATTGTTAATGTAATTGTTTTGTCATTGATATAGTGTTGTTGTCATATCTATCTATTTATATATATATATATATATATATATATAATATACTCGATTGCAGCGGAGAGTAAAAGAAACATTTTAATAATAGTAACATGATTGACAATGTAATTGTTTTGTAATTGTCATGAGTGTTGCTGGCATATATATATATATATATATATATATATATATACACATCTATACACATATATATATAGTTATATATATACATATACACACATACATATATACATATACATATATATACACATACTGTATATATACACACACATATATATACATACTGTATATACAACATATACATATCTACATATATACTGTATATACACATATATATAAAATCTACATATATATATCTACATATATATATTAGAGGGTGTAAGAATTAACTTGATTAATGGTATGTAATCGCTACGTAAATTTGCCCCAAATGCAAATGTTTTTTTTTTTTTATTTAAAGCGGTTTTAGTGGGACAGAATCAAATAATAGACATGGACATGAATATTGTAAACTGAAGCTGTTTTAATTTCTGAAAAAAAGCTTTTAAACTGCATTTGAATTCAAAACAGAAACAAAAATATCATCCCTGGTTAAAATTGGGCAGACTTAAAAATAAAGTGGTAGTTTAAGTACTTTAAGTACATTTTCAGAATAGTATTGTCTTTAAATAATAATAACCAAAATTTCACCATAAAGTGCAGTTTTCTTCTTAAAAAATAAGTCAGAAACATAAAAGGTAATTTGACCAGCTTACTCTTTAAACTCTGAGTAACATTAGCCAAAATTATTTTGTACATTAGGCTAAAACAGTGTGATCATTGAACATTTTGTAATTAGATGTATTTAGAATTACTAGCGGTCACGGAAGTCCAATGATCCCCAGTAAGAGCCACAAAGTCCGCTTTCTGTAATGCATCTAATTTTGCTTGCTTTTCAGTGTGCACAAAACCACGCTTTTATCAAGGCTTACGCTCGGGTAGTCGAAATGATCAGTCGTAGCAGCGCTTTATTCCGACTCTAACATTTTTGTAGCTGTGATGTGTGCATCAGTGTAATGGATGTACCAGGAAATCATGCATTGACAAAAGTTCCGTTTGCTTGGAATTGAAAGTGTGATTAAATCGTTATTTTTAGCGCGTTATGGATACATGCATCGAAGCTTCTCAAGCTGTGCTTGTGCTAAGAAAGGGAAAATTTTAAAAATAGCGTAACATGATTCTGCGTTAACCTAATATTTTTCATACGTCCCAAACCAAGGAGATGAAGGTAAAATGAATCGGGTAGGCGTACATAGTCAGTACATCCCCTCTAGGAATCGAACCTCGAATATCGGCGTTAGGCGAAGACTCTACAATTGCACAGCAGCTTGTCTATGCTAAAGTATGTATTGTAGATCGGGCTATATATATACATTTATATATATATACCGTGTATCGCAGTGGAGAAGTAGAAGTTATGAAAAGAAAAGGGAACATTTTAAAAATAACGTAACATGATTGTCAATATACAGTAATTGTTTTGTGAGTGTTATTGAATGTTGCTGTCATCAAGGATTTGATTATCATTATTTCTTTCAATCAGGCTCGTATTTGTACGATGTGTTCAAGTTACATTCCGTGTTTGTCAATCGTTGTAAAGATAAGAGGTTTCATTCATCGATTAGTTCCTTACTGCATCAATAAACAGCTCGTCTTCCTTTTTATCTGTGATGTGACAAACTGCATGCGGGTTTTTTTTTTCGCTGTCTTCCTTTAGCGGGACATTGACTTTTCCACCGTGTGCTTTGTTTCCACAGTAGCTGCATTTATGAATATGCTTATCAGCGCTTCATATTTTTTGCTGCCTTTTCAATTGTGTAATTAGGTTTTTGTTCAGCGCTCTTTGGAACTGTTGCTTTTTATCTGTGCACTGCATCAGTTCAGTGAGCCACTTTCGGTGTACTTGCATCGAAGGTTCCCAGCTGTGCTGGTGCCATCTCGTGCTATGTCCATAGCTTTATTTAATGTTACCTTAGTCCTGGCACTTAAAACTTTCTCTGGCAGTTTAGCTGAGTTTGTGTCAAACACCACCCTGACCATCTCATCTTCCTCTCCATAAGCACAGTCCTTCACCCGTGAATATTTACCCGTGGCAGTTTGCTATTGGATTGCGCTGATGGATGGCCTTATATGGGCAGGCACTAAATTACACGCCAGCGTAGCCTGTCTATGAACTTAATTTAAAGTGTAGGTTTACATCGTGCTTTGTTTCAAGTAGCAGAACTCGCTTCTTATTGTTTAGCTGCCTTCTCAATTATATAATGCATGTTTTCTTGAGCGCTTTTTGAGGTCTTCCTGGTTTTCTATGTACTGCGCGTGATTACGTGGGAGGCGTGATGATGTCACACGAAACTCCGCCCCCACGGCGTTGAAGCTCATATATATATATATATATATACACATACATACATATACACACACGCACAGGTATATCTATACTAATAAAAGGCAAAGCCCTCACTCACTCACTCACTGACTCATCACTAATTCTCCAACTTCCCGTAGGTAGAAGGCTGAAATTTGGCAGGCTTATTCCTTACAGCTTACTTACAAAAGTTGGGCAGGTTTCATTTGAAATTCTACGCATAAGGGTCATAACTGGAAGCTATTTTTCCCATATAATGTAATGGAGTCTTGAGTTGAGATGGCCTGGGGCGGAGTTTCGTGACATCATCACGCCTCCCACGTAGAGAACAAGGAAGAACTCCAAACAGCGATCAGCACAAAACGCCATTTCACAATTGAGAAGGCAGAAAACATTATGAAGCAAATGATGCATACAAGCATATTCATAAGTACAGCTACTGCGGAAACAAAGCACGGCGTGAACCGTAAGTTTATATTAAATTAAGTTCATAGACAGGCTGCCACTAGCGCTTGTAATTTAGTGCCTGCCCATATAAGGGCCCATCAGCGCAATCCAATACAAACACTGCCGTAAATATTCACGGTGAAGGACTGTGCTTATGCAGAGGAAGATGAGATGGTCAGGGTGGTGTTTGGCACAAACTCATTGAAACTGAGAGAAACTTTTAAGTGCCGGTCTTAGCTGACATTACACGAGATGGCACCAGTACAGCTGGGAACCTTCGATGCAAGAACACCAAGCTGCTCACGGAACTGACGCAGTGCACAGACAAAAGCAACAGTTCCAAAGAGTGCTGAACAAAACCAATTACACAATTGAGAAGGCAGCAAAAAATATGAAGCGCCTTATACATACAATCATATTCATAAGTGCAGCTACTGCGAAACAAAGCACACGGTGGAAAAAGTGAATGTCCCGCTAAAGGAAGACAGTGTAAAAAAAACCCTGCATGCAGTTTGTCACATCACAGATAAAAGGAAGACGAGCTGTTTATTGATGCAGTAAGGAACTAATCGATGAATGAAACCTCTTATCTTTACAACGATTGACAAACACGGAATGTAACTTGAACACATCCTACAAATACGAGCCTGATTGAAAGAAATAATGATAATCAAATCCTTGATGACAGCAACATTCAATAACACTCACAAAACAATTACTGTATATTGACAATCATGTTACGCTATTTTTAAAATGTTCCCTTTTCTTTTCATAACTTCTACTTCTCCACTCGATACACGGTATATATATAAATGTATATATATACCCGATCTACAATACATACTTTAGCATAGACAAGCCACACGCTGTGGCGAATTGTAGAGTCTTCGCCTAACGCGACATTCGAGGTTCGATTCCCGAGAGGGGATGTACTGACTATGTACGCTACCCGATTCATTTTACCTTCGATCTCCTTGGTTTGGGACGATGAAAAATATTAGGTTAACGAGAATCATGTTACGCTATTTTTAAAATTTTCCTTTCTTAGCACAAGCACAGCTGAGAAGCTTCATGCATGTATCCATAACGCGCTAAAAATAACGATTTAATCACACTTTCAATTCCAAGCAAACGGAACTTTTGTCAATGCATGATTTCCTGGTACATCCATTACACTGATGCACACATCACAGCTACAAAAATGTTAGAGTCGGAATAAAGCGCTGCCTACGACTGATCATTTCGACTACCCGAAGTAAGCCTTGATAAAAGCATGGTTTTGTGCACACTGAAAAGCAAGCAAAATTAGATGCATTACAGAAAGCGGACTTTGTGGCTCTTACTGGGGATCATTGGACTTCCGGACCGCTAGTAATTCTAAATACATCTAATTACAAAATGTTCAATGATCACACTGTTTTAGCCTAATGTACAAAATAATTTTGGCTAATGTTACTCAGAGTTTAAAGAGTAAGCTGGTCAAATTACCTTTTATGTTTCTGACTTATTTTTTAAGAAGAAAACTGCACTTTATGTTGAAATTTTGGTTATTATTATTTAAAGACAATACTATTCTGAAAATGTACTTAAAGTACTTAAACTACCACTTTATTTTTAAGTCTGCCCAATTTTAACCAGGGATGATATTTTTGTTTCTGTTTTGAATTCAAATGCAGTTTAAAAGCTTTTTTTTCAGAAATTAAAACAGCTTCAGTTTACAATATTCATGTCCATGTCTATTATTTGATTCTGTCGCCCACTAAAACCGCTTTTAAATAAAAAAAAAAACATTTGCATTTGGGGCAAATTTACGTGCGATTACATACATGCATTAATCAAGATTAATTCTTACACAGCCTCTAATTAATTGGATTAATTTTTTAATCGAGTCCCACCCTATATATATATATATATATATATATGTATATATATATATGTAGATTTGTATATATATGTGTATATACAGTATATATGTAGATATGTATATGTTGTATATACAGTATGTATATATATATATGTATATGTATATATATGTATGTGTGTATATGTGTATATATATACTGTATATATATGTGTATAGATGTGTATATATAACTGTATATATATGTGTATAGATATGTATATATATATATATATATATATATGTTTATATGCCAGCAACACTCATGACAATTACAAAACAATTACATTGTCAATCATGTTACGCTATTATTAAAATGTTTCCTTTTCTTTTTACTCCGCTGCTAATCGCAGGTATTTTATATATATATATATATATATATATATATATATATATATATATATATATATATATATATATATATGACAACAACACTCATATCAATGACAAAACAATTACATTAACAATCATCTTACGCTATTTTTAAAATGTTTGCTTTTCTTTTCATAACTTCTTTAACACACTACTCCACAAGCTGGTATTCTGCTAGTATAGATATATATCTATATATCTATATTGTCAATTTTTTTATTTTTAATAAATTTGCAAAAATCTCAAGTAAACTTTTTTCACATTGTCGTTATGGGGTGTTGTGTGTAGAATTCTGAGGAAAAAAATGAATTTAATCCATTTTAGAATGAGGCTGTAATATAACAAAATGTGGAAAAAGGGATGCACTGTGTGTGTGTATATATATATCTATAATAATAAAAGGCAAAGCCCTCACTCACTCACTCACTCACTCATCACTAATTCTCCAACTTCCCGTGTAGGTAGAAGGCTGAAATTTGGCAGGCTTATTCCTTACAGCTTACTTACAAAAGTTAAGCAGGTTTCATTTCGAAATTCTACACGTAACGGTCATAACGGTTGATAACGGTCAACAACGTCCGCCATGTTGAACTTTCTTATTTATGGCCCCATCTTCACGAAATTTGGTAGGTGGCTTCCCTGCGCTAACCGAAACCAATGTACTTACTTATTTCGATGGTATGATGCCACTGTCGGCCGCCATATTGAACTTTCCAACGTCACCAATTTTCAAACTTCCCGTATAGGTAGAAGGCTGACCCCATCTTCACGAAATTTGGTAGGTGGCTTCCTGCGCTTAACTAAAACCGATGTACGACGTATTTCAGGTGCTATGACGCCACTGTCGGCCGCCATATTGAATTTTACAAACGTCACAAATTCTCCAACTTCCCGTGTAGGTAGAAGGCTGAAATTTGGCAGGCTTATTCCTTACAGCTTACTTACAAAAGTTAAGCAGGTTTCATTTCGAAATTCTACGCGTAATGGTCATAACGGTCAACAATGTCCGCCATGTTGAACTTTCTTATTTTTGGCCCCATCTTCTCGAAATTTGGTAGGCGGTTTCCCTGCACTAACCAAAACCAATGTACGTACTTATTTCGGTGGTATGATGCCACTGTCGGCCGCCATATTGAACTTTTCAACAGTCTTTGTTACTTTTGGGCCCATCTTCAAGAAATTTGGTACACGGGTTCCCAACGCTAACTTAATCCTACTTACGCACATATATATGTCCATAGCCTGCACCTCTCGTCACCGTGTGAGGTGGCGTTGGTCCCCATCCTAACGCCTCCCACGTTGTTGGCTGCCTGCCTATATAAGACCGTCCGTCGCTCCGGTCTCTACATTCCCATCCTTGCTTCGCCACGGGATTCACGTCTCCCTACTGATAACTACAGCCTTTTTGTTTAATCCACGGCTTCTTCGCTGTTTTATTGTTTGTTTATTACAATTATAGTTATTGGGTAGGTATTTTACACTTACTTTACATTGCTCAGGTACCCATTTCCTTTATCATTCCAAGCCCCATTACCATGTCTATCGAGATGATCACTATCGATCAAAGAACTGTCACTTACCGAGTGGTTTCCATGCCCGGAGATACCACCTACCTTTTCCATTCTCTTTGTTACATATTGCACAGCCATATCAGGCTCACTCTTGATATCCGGAGGAACATTCTGTCTTATGTATTGAATGACTGGGACAGGTTCAAGGTGTGGACTGATGACGGTACAGGAGATAATTATACTACACAGGAGCACTATAAGAGTGAAATGCTTAAGCCCTTCACCTATGGTTTTGCATGTGAGTTGATGGCTGCCGCTGAATTGTTCAGTTGTCGCTTTCAAGTGTACCGAAATGGCCAAATATTTTACACCTTTCGACAACTGCCAATGCCTCTTAAACATCTTAGATTCACAGCTGACGATTTCAGTAGTGGACACTTTGATGTTTATGAATGTTTAAACTCTCAAAAGCTGGATGTGATTTTATCGATGAAACAGGTTGTGTGCTTACAACGCTTGACAGATGCCGAATGTCACTTCAACACAAGTCCTATAAATACTGTCGTAATTGAAACAAACCATGAAACTCAAACCGATTATGACAGCAGCAATCCAAGCTGTGAGATTTGAGACAAGATTACTGTTCACATGGCCAACTGTACGTTGCATGCTCAAGAGTAAGCTCAGCGCACAGCTTGGTCATGTTACAACCGGAGGGCCGAACTGACAACATGGTATACAAAGAGATCCTTAACAAATAATTATTGGCATATTTTCCCTCAGTTTAAAAAGGTTTAATTTTCTTCTTAATAAAAATTTTAATGCAGTACTTCACCGCTGCGAAGAGCAGGTATTTTGCTATATATATATATATATATATATATATATATATATATATATATATATATATGACAGCAACACTCATAACAGTGACAAAACAATTACATTGACAATCATGTTACGTTATTTTTGAAATGTTTCCTTTTCTTTTTCATTACTTCTTTAACACAGCAGCCAATACCCCCAAGTTGCCAGGTAGAGCCCTCCCTGCAGTACGGAGGTCCCCCGAATGCCAGCAGGGAATCCTGAATATTGGAGTTTTTATACACAGCCCTACCTGATACCATGGGGGCCACTAAAAGATGCTGCAGGGAGGAACAATGGTTATTTGCCTTACGCCCCAGAAGTACATCCAAGTCACATGGACAAGGTGAATGACGTGCTTCCGGGGTGAAGAAAGGGACTTGTTATCTGACCCGGAAGTGATCGGAGATCATATGGACTGGGGATTGGAACACTTCTGGGTCAGATAACAAGTCCCTTTCTTCACCCCGGAAGCACATCATTCACCTTGTCCATGACACTTCCGGGTTAGGGGAATATAAAAGGATGTGGCAGCTCCCAGACGGCGAGCTGAGCTGGGTGGTAGGGGGCAACGCGTCTGGGAGTGCTGGAGAATTGATTATTGATTGCAATTGGTGAATTTATGATTATTGTGTAGGAGAGGGTGCTTTGTGCATTGTGCTGTGAAAATAAAGTCAACTTTTGGACTTTTACTTGGTGTCTATAGTCTTGGACAGGGGTTCAAGGGAGTGATAGCGTCTCCTATCTGTCACAATAGAGCTCTCTCTCTCTCTCTCTCTCTCTCTCTCTCTCTCTCTCTCTCTCTCTCTCTCTCTCTCTCTCTCTCTCTCTCTCTCTCTCTCTCTCTCTCTCTCTCTCTCTCTCTCTCTCTATATATATATATCTATCTATATCTCTATATCTATACACACAGAGTCATATTTAATCTTTGTGTTTATCAATAAATAGTACCATTCAGCATTCAAAAAGTGGACTTCAGTTACCTTGACATTAAGTCTAACGGCTAGAGACTGCCTCCTGCAACAGAGACAGGTAAAGAAAATAAACTGCGAGCCTTAGCAAATTATGTAATTACCAGCATTGACAAAGCTCAAACTGATCATTAATTAACTGATTAACACCCATCAATCATTGTTTCTTGCATCAAAACACAAATTCCTACATTAATTTGGCATCCTTGAGTGGGTGCAAAAAAAAAAAAAAAAAAAAAAAAATTTCCCTCAGTTTTCTACATAATCTTTAAACTGTAGTTAATTCATTATTCTCACTGATAATTTAGTTGGATTCCTGTGAACTCATTGCTATTCTTTTTCTACTTTTGAAATGGAAAACAAACCAAGAAAATTGATGTAAGCTAGCAGCATGTGTAGCACATGCAAAACATCAATGGCTTCCAAGCGCTCTTCTACCCAGAGACAAAGGAAACAAAGGCCCTGATACATGACAGCATTTACAAAGTCGCCATTGTCATGACATGAATATCTGCTAGAGGAGCTCAGAAACATCACGTAAAATTATCAGGCGCACCCAGGAAGGCTGACGAATATGGGTTTTAGCATAAACACAAGTTCTTGAATTCAGAAGTGTTTTGATTGAACCACTTTGTAAACAGGTATAATGATACTTCAGGTTCACAAGATTTAGCAAGTAGTTTACAAAAGTTCAGGACTATAATCTAAACAATCAAAGGAAACATTTTACGTTATTAATCCTGTGTTTCACTGTTAACAAGAAGCTGACCACACTCTTGGCAACATTTCTTAAATTTGTGTAAAGCGAGTTTATCCATGAAGAGAAAACACGACTCCCAGAAGACTGAATTGGGAGCATCCATGACATTCAGGAGGAGGCTTTTACACCATAGAAAAAAAAAAAAAAGACTCCATTAAGGTATAAGAAGCACATCTCCTCTGGCACCCGCCCCTAGACAGGCGAGCCTGGCAGTCCTTTCCATGTCTGGAGTTGCAGACTCATGAAGCAGCAGCCATTCTCATGCCAAATTACACTTCTGGACGTTCAGACAGCTATTTTGTTTGGTCCTACCAACATCTCATTATGGACTGACACTGTTACATTCTGACTCCTCAGGTTGGGTGCCATTTTTTCCTTTGCATGTCTTTGCCAACACAGACAGCTTACTAACTTGTGTTAGAACAGAGCTCTTAGCCTCTGAATGACACCAACATTAAAAGTGCCGCTTGCTTAAGTAGTTCACTTCTTGGTAATTGTTCACACTCTCCAATGACTCTGTCCACAAGAGAAGAGATTGTTACAGTGCAGTGTGCACCAAATCAGTGGGAATGCTCATGTTGAGAAAAGTGCGCAATATGCTTGGAGATGGACAACCCTAAAATATTGGTAATGTTCTAGCAATCCTCTAGTAAGTTGGGAAAACTTTCAGTACACCCAGAAATTCAAATGAAGCCTGCGACCATCCCTTTATTCATCATGGATCCATCAATAGGAGCAGTATGTAAGCTCGACCACAAAATGTAACAATATTTTGAGTTAAAATAGAGCTAAAAAGAATGCATCACAATAAAACCAAAGACAACCAGACATTGTAAAGCAGAACTGGTGCTCCTCCAATGCAGCCACTGCGTCCACCAATAACAGAGCAAACGGAAATCTTACAGTTATCTACGGTATGTACAGTATTTATATAAAATGCCAAGGGTTATCCATTCGAGACACACAAACTCTTGATTCAATGATCTTGGTAAACAGCAGTGGGGCATGCGGCACAGCCAACACTGAAGCACACTCCACAGACTGACTGATCACTGTTATCACAGACAAATAATGCATTTCAAAAAAGAAAGCCATACATGACTTAAAAATATGAGGTGAGAGCGATCTCTGCCACAGAAGTGGGATTCAGGTCCTTTTCACAGCCATGTGACACAGGAAAAAGAGGCAACATCTGCTAGCAGTAAAGCACAATGTACAGGCCAACTGAACACCACTAGGGCATAGAAGAGGTGGCACCATTCTAAGCACGTGGACCTGGGGTGCCGTGTTTCATAAGAAGTTCTTGAAGCACCTTTCTTTGTGGACTGGAGATCCAAGCATTTCCTAGTAGTTTAATAACTTAACATGGGGTGGAGTGACACACATTACAAGAACATCTTAAACTGACACTCAACGGAGTTTTAGTTAATCTAAGCGACTTTCACCTAGACCAAGCAATGTCGGGCCTGAGTGGCTGCAGGTTTTTATTTCAACCCATTTTCTAGATAAGTCATGTATTGCTATTGAAGCACTTACTGCTCATGTGACATTTTTTTGCTTCATTTTAGTTACCTCACTTAAGATTTCCCACCTTAATTGAGCCTTAAACAGCTTCATTTACTGCTTTTAATATCTCCCTATTAGCAATAAAGTCTATATCCAACAGTTTTCCATTTACATCAGTGTATATTCAGCATGAACAGTCTTGTTAAACAAAATATTTGGAAGGAAACTGAACAGAAAAAAAAATTATGGACTGAGAATTACTCATCTGCTACAGGCTACAAGAAATTTGGAAGAGATCTTTTCTTTAACTTTAAAGACTGCTTATCGCTGATTGGTACGGCAAAATCAATGATGAACTGTAGGTTGGCAACAGTGCTCGTGTTTTCAAAAATGCACGGCTATGCACCATTAAAAAATAATGAAGTGCAATTAGTTCATCTCCCATTCATTGTCACATATGGTGTTTACACTAAAATGTAGTACATGCTAGGCTAAGTGCATCACTCTGCCAGTGTCCAGGTGCCTGAATCTCACTATGCCTCACATATACCAAGTATAACATCACAATAGGTAATGATAACCAAAGCACAATTTCCTTTGGGATACACAAGTTTTACATGCAAAACTGACTAAAAACAGGCATTTGTGTTTGGGAGTTTTTAGTGGGAAGGTGTAGAAAAAAAGAAAGGAAGATTGCTCCTTAAGGATTTGGCAACACATTTCTCAGAAATGGGCCTAAATTAAAAAAAAAAAAAACACGAAAAAAGACTTTTGTAAATGCAACATGTCTAAACACAATCCAAGATAACAGAAAAAGATGAACTCTAAGATAAATGCTGTAATCCACTGAGACAATAAAACTGTTCTCTAGAAGTGGTTAAGAATGCAAAAATTGCCACCTTTAATGATATGCTTGTTGATTGTCCTATCTAATGTTTGTGAGAACTAATTAAAATTGTCTGGAGCAGTGTAATGGCTGATGGGAGTTGTAGTCCCTATGTCAGCATTTTCCACAAGGCTGCAGATTAGATATTGGGGGGCTTGTTGTAATATACTGAATATTAAATACCTTTATTGCAGGATCAATTGGACAGAACTGATTATCCTTACAGATGCCTTTTTTGACCTTTGCTTGTTTCACTTGGATTCTAAAGACACACTTTATTTTCATAAACTGGCACACTGCACTTCTCAGTGCGATCTCATCAGCATTGTGGTAAAAGAGGATGTGGTGCGTTAGAATGCTCTGCTCACTACAGTATTTACCAACAAATTTCAGCACATTTTAAAAAAAAAAAAATGTTGGCTAATCCATCACTGTATTCTGAGATTTTGATGGTACAGTGCATCCGGAAAATATTCACAGCGCATCACTTTTTCCACATTTTGTTATGTTACAGTCTTATTCCAAAATGGATTAAATTCCTTTTTTTCCTCAGAATTCTACACATAACACCCCATAATGACAACGTGAAAAAGGTTTACTTGAGGTTTTTGCAAATTTATTAAAAATAAAAAAACAGAGAAATCACATGTACATAAGTATTCACAGCCTTTGCTCAATATTTTGTCGATGCACCTTTGGCAGCAATTACAGCCGCAAGCCTTTTTGAATATGATGCCACAAGCTTGGCACACCTTTCCTTGGCCAGTTTCGCCAATTCCTCTTTGCAGCACCTCTCAAACTCCATCAGGTTGGATGGGAAGCGTCGGTGCCCAGCCATTTTAAGATCTCTCCAGAGATGTTCAATCAGATTCAAGTCTGGGCTCTGGCTGGGCCACTAAAGGACATTCACAGAGTTCTCCTGAAGCCACTCCTTTAATATCTTGGCTGTGTGCTTAGGGTTGTTGTCCTGCTGAAAGATGAACCATCACCCCAGTCTGAGGTCAAGAGCGCTTTGGAGCAGGTTTTCATCCAGGATGTCTCTGTACATTGCTGCAGTCATCTTTCCCTTTATCCTGACTAGTCTCCCAGTTCCTGCCACTGATAAACATCCATACAGCATGATGCTGCCACCACCACGCTTCACTGTAGGGATGGTACTGGCCTTGCGATGAGCTGTGCCTGGTTTTCTCCAAACGTGACGCCTGGCAGTTCAATCTTTGTCTCTTCAGACCAGAGAATTTTGTTTCTTATGGTCAGAGTCCTTCAGGTGTCTTTTGGCAAACTCCAGGCGGTCTGCCATGTGCCTTTTACTAAGGAGAGGCTTCCGTCTGGCCACTCTACCATACAGGCCTGATTGGTGGATTGCTGCAGAGATGGTTATCCTTCTGGAATGTTCTCCTTTCTCTTTCTTTGTGCTCTGACATGAACTGTGAACTGTGGGACCTTATATAGACAGGTGTGTGCCTTTCCAAATCATGTCCAATCAACTGAATTTACCACAGGTGGACTCCAATTAAGCTACAGAAACATCTCAAGGATGATCAGGGGAAACACGATGCACCTGAGCTCAATTTTGAGCTTCATGGCAAAGGCTGTGAATACTTATCTACATGTGATTTCTCAGTTTTTTTACTTTTCATAAATTTGCAAAAATCTCAAGTAAACTTTTTTCACGTTGTCATTATGGGGTGTTGTGTGTAGAATTCTGAGGAAAAAATGAATTTAATCCATTTTGGAATGAGGCTGTAAAATAACAAAATGTGGAAAAAGTGATGCGCTATGAATACTTTCCGGATGCACTGTATTTATATTTTTTATTGTGGGGCAGTTTTACCCCTACATTTTGATATATCATAATGTCCTTTCTGGCGGATACCTACTGACCTAAAGATTCATCCTACCAAAAGGCTTAAATAAAGGCAGTAGTCAGATCTTTATCACCTTTAATATCCTATTTCCCAACAATATGTAATGGAAAAATATCACTTTCACAAAAATAAAAAGAAAGTGTCAGTCTCTTGGTAATATAACCCAGCCCACCCTCTTCATGGAAGTACACTTCTCAGCAAGTTTAAGTAGAATTCTGATAGAGACTGTATATACACACATATAAACTTTTAAAATTCTAAAGGCCTGGAGCGAATGGCAGAGAGGAAAACAATTCCAGTGTAAGCAAATCAGGGCAAAAATACATCTCTGACAGGCCAGGGTCATTGGAAAAATACCAAGTCTGGTGGACCTTAGATAAGTGATCACTAAAGCTCACTAATTAGGAGCCTGCCTGATGTTCAAAGGCCACAAAAAATGGTCGAGTGATCTCTCAGGATACAGGGGCAGTTAACTTAGATTGGTGGGTAGTAGTTTTTGTTCAAAATGACCTATCAGCCAAGGATGAATTCCAGCCTTAAATTCAAATCACATTTATTTACTTTCATCATTTTTTCTGTCATTTGACAGCCTGTAAACTCAGGTGTGTACAAAATTAGTAAGGCTGACCACGGTTGTCCCTTTCCCTTAAGTAGTATAGACAGCAAAATAAGGCACACTTTATTTTCTTTAGTAGTTTTCTTTTCAAATTAAGAAAATCACCTTTATTTTAACAGATGCTGATAAATCACTTTCATTCACACTTACTGTATTTTCCAGGTCCTGTGTCTAAAAAAGGCCATGGCTTGCCTTCATTTTTCAGTTGAGAAGTGAGGAAATAACTTCACCCTATTAAGTTGTTTTTTTTTTGAGTTGTAAAGTTTGTCCTCAAAATGTGGCAATGCACTCTATAAATAAAATGACTCTATACTACATTGAATCATATTTATGCCAGGCCCACAGACAAAACCAAAGCCATCATACATAGGTTTTGGCACCTTCATTCAGCCACACTACAAAATCCTAAACCTCAACATAGTTTGTTTAAATGGATACCTATGAACTGTGTGAAGAATTCCACACAACCTCAGACGTCAGGCTTCCATTGTATATGTCTGAAAGAGAATGGTGAATAATTGGCGAGGTGTTAAGAATGTTATGAACACCAAATAAAAGTTCACAAGTATAACAAAAGTGTGGCACATCCTTAATTATATGACATAAAAGAGGCAAATCTAAAATGGTTTATAGAGTAGAAAAAAGCTCACATATTTATTGAGAAGCTCCAAAAAATAAACATGCAAATAATTCAGACATATTTTGTACAATTTCAGTTTTACATTTATAACATTCTTAATTAAATGAAAGAAAGTTCTATGCTAGATGGTTCCTATCTGTGAATAACTATATATTCTGTAAACTTGTATTGTTCAACGGCATCATTATCACATGTAACCACTTTTTCATATGCTGGTACATTCTGTATGCAAGGATAACGGAGACTGTAGTGGTTCAAAAACAACATTTCTTATTAATACTTACTTGTGCAGAAAGATAAATATATGGTATTCTCATCTGCAGTTGAATAAAAAATAAGCAATACATCCCAACTTGTTTTTCAAAGTATATTCATACAAAAATTTCCGCTTTGGATAAATAAAATACCCTACTTTGGTAAATAAGATATCTTGCACTACATAATACAGACACCGCTTATATTGCTATTTATTGCTTAACTTTGGACACATCACATTTAAAGTGCCTTGATCTTTAAAATATCAGCAAAGGCAGCTGAAATACATTGTTGTCCCAGTCATGACTATTTCAAAGTGAAAAAATATTAAACTCTCCTCTCAGCTGCTCTGTAAACACTGAATACTCTGCAGCACTTGCCATAGCACCAGGAAATTTGGCCCAGCTGACAGAAAGGCAATAAAAAGAAAAACAAAAAAGAAAAAACCTCAAGTTATTAACACAAATCCTACTAAATTACTTGCTCAACAAATCAGGAGTGCAGCCACCTTTACTCAAAAAAAAAAAAAAAAAATTTAAAATGGTATAGTGTAAACATAAAGCACATGAAAGTCACCTCCAAAGCAAACTGTGAATCTTGCATTGAATGGTCAACAAAAGTAACTTAAATGGCACGTGGAGACGTGAATACATTGAGACTATGTAAAACATCATATAACTAAACATTGGTTTTCTGGATAATTTAGCTGTAACCTGAACAATAATGGTACCCTTTACCTTTTAAATAAAATGAAAATATAATCAAAAGTGACATTCAAAATGTCACTTGTAAGGCGTAGTTGAGCACCTTAAAATGGATGCATATTAACTTGAGTGGTAATAATCTTTTAAGTAAAAGAGGGAATAGTGGTGAAGTATGTCTCTATTTATGATTAAATACACACACACTCTTTATTTGAAGGGAAACATTTGAGCAATATTGAAGGTAATGCAGAGTAATGGTCACATAAGAATGCTCCATAGTTGCTCCCTATACAACCTCACAATATGGGACATTCATTCTCTCGGCTTCATCAAAATTCAGGTCTGCTCCCTCTGGTTGAGCCTCTGAAGGTTCACTGCCATGTTCCGCAGCCAGAAGTACCTAATTTATAAATAAACAAACACATTAAGAAGTGAGTTTTATTTAAATTAAAATATTAAAAAAGAATAGCAAACATTGGTCTGTTTCCAACAGTGATCTTAAATCCTGCCTAGGTGATTTCAGATGAAAAAGTCCAATGTGCGTTCTGAAACAACTTTAAAGTGCAGACAGTGAACCTAGACAAACCAACCTACAGTTTGTAACTAGTGGAGTAAAACTAAACCTGTAAATTGAAAAAAGAACACATGGAGCCAACTGATTAAACACAGTATGCATCAACGTCTTGATCTTTACTCTGGTTTTATTAAATATCTTTTCATGTCCCTCTAGATGGCTAAGAAGGACAGACTACATATACTCAACATCTTAAAAGTCCTCTCAATAAGGGGGAAAAAAAATCAAAAACTGTATTATCATTCTGTTTGAAGTTTCTTCAGACTTGGAAATGTGCAATACTATTACCAGAAAAAAACATTGATTAATGCCTAAGAATACAATTCTGAGTTGCACAGCATAATGTTTTGCCATAAAGAACAAGAAGCTCAACTCTTGGTGGAGGGAAATGTGATTTCCCACATTGGACTGTGAGGCTGCCATGATCCTCGAAAGCAAAGGTCTTAATCTGGGGTGAGCAGTGGCAGCAGGATTTCACTTACTGCTGACTCCTGAAGCATAGTTAAGTAATGTCTGTAAATTGGCTTAAGGTCTAATTATTTTTCCTACCATGCTACCTTTGCATTTATAGTAGCTGGCAGCACAAACCTTTTTCTTTTTAAGACTGTTTTATTTTCCTTTTTAAATTATATTCTTGTGCTGATTATCACGGTGACTAGTGCAAGGTAAATAATGGTTGACAAAAAAAAAAAAAAAAAATTGCGTAGTAAGTAGACAAGGGTACACATCCTAGTTCTTCCCTGTGGGGAGTTTGAATTATCTCCCTGTGCTCTGCTGGTTTTCTCCAGGTACTCCAGGTTCTTTCCACAGTCCAAACATTTAGTGAACTGCTGATGTGAATTTGAACCCTGATGTACATGTATACCTTGCAATGAACAGGTGACCTTGTCCAGGGATTGTTCCTGCCTTTTGCCTTGTGGGATTGCCTCTAACTTCCCTGTGATACTGTTCAAGATAATAGGGAGTTTAGAAATAGGAAGGCTTGATGGATGTTTTAATTTTCCTCTGCTTTTCAGTGTTTCCAGTACAAAAATAAATATAGAGTAATATAAATAATGTTAAGTGTGCATGTTTTTTATGTGCCGGTTTTAAAAAGAGAAAAGCTTAGCGCGGAGATTGAGGACAAGGACAACACTGTTGAAACCACAAAACAAGCGTATCAGTCAGGAACTGGTATAATACTTAACATCCAACGGATTTTGGATTACTTGGAAAGTAGTTATTGACAGAACTGGACTGCTGAGCCAAAAAGTTTCATTTCTTGGGGAACATGCTAACTGTTTAAGACTGTTCTCAGTTGGCACATACAATTATATCAGGGGAAAAAAATGCAAAGAACTGAATGGTACTTCTATATTTGAAAATGTCAATTGTTGGTGTAATTAGTATTGCAACCGTATAGGAGTCTTGCATTGGTTATATTTAAAGCTTTACAAAAATGTTTTTATCGAAACAAATGTGTGGGATTTAAAGATATATAATAAAGATCTTCGTAAGTGTTCATTTCAGTTTATACAATTAAAAGCTCTGGAAAGCTGGAGTGGTAGCAGGGTCTCTCTCCCCGCTAACTAGCCATATGTTACAGAATAACTAGTCGCCTTTACCTAGATACCTTACTCTGAAAGGTGTTAAAATGGAGATATACTAAACTATACTCATAACCAAAAATGCTGAAATTCAAAGAGACAAAACGAGGATGAAATCAGTTAATTAAGAAATTAATTCAGGCATGGGGTACTGATAAATGAAATGAAATCCTCCTGCAGCAAATGTGACACTCTAGGACTCACCCTACCGGTCTCTGGTCTAAATAACGACAGTTCAGCAAAGCTAGGAAAACAATGCAGACAGGGTAAAGGACAGATTACAGGCAGGAACAATGATCAATGAGAGGAATGACACATCCAGGTTTTAATGAAAGAGGAAAGATTCACGTCTTGTCTTCTGTTAAAAAGTGAGTGTCAGCAGACTAAACAGCCCAGTATAATAGCACAGGCTGCTAAGGAGTAGGAGATTATTCTTCTTTATTACTATTCTCTATTTTGCAGCCAACTTTACCCAAGGCAATATTGGTCAATGTGCTCAGAAGTGACTCATGAATACATGTCTTAAACATAAACTGACAAAGAGACTTAAAAATCTCAAACTCAAATGAGGAGTTTTATGTACACAAAGTCAGACTTGGTCTCTAATTCATTATGAGCTCTTCACAGAAGAAGTCTTAACATTGTTTTAATTCATTCTTCATTCTACACAATTTATTAACATGAACTTGGATAGATGTATGGGTAAATGGATGGAAGGGTGGATAGCACTTTTCTGCCTTAAAATGCTCTTCAAAAATACAAAAAAAATTACAAAAAAGGGAAAAAAAAACCTTCTGACTTGGCTAATGAAAAGAGAGCAGTCATAGTGAGACTTTATAAAGGTTTATTGCCATTGGTATGAAGGAGCCCCAATAGAGTTCCTTGACAAACTACTTCTGAATAATTTGATGGCTAAAAGTACTGAATGCCAGTGTGAAATCGAGAAGATATCCAACATTGTTCATGGTGGAACTCAGTTTTGTCTTCATTCTCTCCTTCATTACTAACCTCAGAGGATTTGAGTGCATGTCCCATAACTAAGGTTACCCTTTGATTACCTCATTCATTTGGTGGGCCACTCCTGAACTGATGTTACTGGCCTAGCATGGTACTGTGTAGAAAATCACACTGGCTTTTACAGAGTTGCAGAAAATGTAAAGGATGTCACTATCCACATTATAAGAAAAGTTTTTCAGGTTAAAGTTCTCTCTTCACAACCAAAGAATATATTAATTGACTACATGAGATTGCAGTCAGAAGTGAAGCATATTTTATAAATGTAAAGAAATAATTAGCCTTCCCATTTGCAACGAATCTAATGATCAGCAAGGTCACATTGTAAAAAAAGACTTACAGAATACATTCACTTTGAAGAAGTTTTCCATTTAAGAAAACATGCATATTGCATTTCTGAGGCAAGCTTGTAATACATTTTATCACAGAATTCTGGTACTATTTTCTCAAGTTAAGGATGCGTTTCTTACTCTCCTCTCTGCTCACTGCAGGATTCATGGGCGAAGTTAGGACAACTCCATGTGTTTTTGCTCAATATTTTCTCTCTCACTGAAGTATAAGCGTGCATTTTATAAACCAGTAGCAGCAGGCAAAATCTATGTGAAATAACAAAATAAGCTCTAGAGAAATAACACAAAACACTGTAACTATGACTTTTTCAGTTAATATTGCCTAGCAGTCTACAGAACAGAGACAACAATTCACATCAGGGTATCAAATCTCAATGCCAATAACGTTGCTTGGCAATTATTTCTCCAGATGTATGCCCAACCAGTCTTGAAGGTTGCCGCTAAGATAGATAAGCGGCGAATTGATGTGCGCAGCCAGTCTCCTTTCATAATGGCTGAATTTCACAACTTTTATTTATTTATTTATTTTTTAAACTAGAACTACATGAATATGCTATTTTGCAATATATGTGTAATCTCAATAGACAAATTAATAAGTAGTAACATTTTTGGCTTGAAAAAGAATGTACTTGGTGAGTTTTAAGGCTTTTTTTCACAATTGGACCCAGTATACATTAGCTCCGTTATGAACGTCAACAGTGGGTAAGCCATTGTTGTAAATTTAAAAAAATGAATGCAATTTCACATAGGAAATCAATATACAGTACTTCACAATAGTGAAGAAATATATTCAACCAAAAAAAAAACCAATCTTCTGCTTTAAAGGAGTTTAGTTTCCTAAGTAAAAAATGTCTGCATGTCCCTGTCTTACATAGTTACTATTTGTCACTAGGCCAGACCAGCTTGACACTGATGTGGACCCTCAAGCACTTGTATGCAGTGCACCATCTCTTTATGCAACAACAGTATGTCTAAAGTGATATCTATACTAATAAAAGGCAAAGCCCTCACTGACTGACTCACTCACTCACCACTAATTCTCCAACTTCCCGTGTAGGTAGAAGGCTGAAATTTGGCAGGCTCATTCCTTACAGCTTACTTACAAAAGTTGGGCAGGTTTCATTTCGAAACTCTACGCGTAATGATCATAACTGGAACCTATTTTTTCGTCCGTATACTATAATAGACTTCTGCTCGATGGCCGTGGGAGGCGTAATTTAGTGCCTGCCCATATAAGGCCGTCCGTCAGCGGCAATCCAATAGAAACACTGCCGATAAATATTCACGGGTGAAGGACTGTGCTTATGCAGACAAAGATGAGATGGTCAGGGTGGTGTTTGGCACAAACTCAGCGAAACTGCGAGAGAAACTTTTAAGTGCTGGGTCTTAGCTAACATTAAATAAAACCATGGACATCGCACGAGATAGCACAAGCAGAGCTGGGAACCTTCGATGCATGTACACCGAGCGGCTCACGTGAACTGACGCAGTACACAGACAAAAAGCAACAGTTCCAAAGAGTGCTGAACAAAAACCGAATTACACAATTGAGAAGGCAGCAAAAAAATATGAAGCGTGTGATACATACAAGCATATTCATAACTGCAGCTACTGCGGAAACAAAGCACAAGGTGGAAAAAGTCAATGCCCTGCTAAAGGAAGACAGTGTAAAAAAAACCCGTGCATGCAGTGTGTCACGTCTCAGATAAAGAGGAAGACGAGCTGTTTATTGATGCAGTAAGAAACAAATCGATGAATGAAACCTGTTATCTTTACAACGATTGACAAACACGGAATGTAACTTGAACACAACACATCCTACAAATACGAACCTGATTGAAAGAAATAATGATAATCAAATCCTTGATGACAGCAACACTCATAACACTCACAAAACAATTACTGTATATTGACAACCATGATACGTTATTTTTAAAAAGTTCCCTTTACTTTTTCATAACTTCTTTAACACATTACTTCTCCGCTGCGAAGCACGGGTATATACCCTGATCTACATACTCTCAAATAGACAAACCACACGCAGTGGCGCAATGGAAGAGGCTTTGCCTCTAGCGCCGGCGTCCGAGGTTCGATTCCCGAGAGGGGATGCACTGAGTGTGTACGCCTGATGACCCCAAAATTAGGGCGAAACACGTGTCGCGAACTCTTTGCATTATTTCACAGTAAAACTATTTCTATATACAGTGGTGTGAAAAACTATTTGCCCCCTTCCTGATTTCTTATTCTTTTGTTTGTCACACAAAATGTTTCTGATCATCAAACACATTTAACCATTAGTCAAATATAACACAAGTAAACACAAAATGCAGTTTTTAAATGATGGTTTTATTATTTAGGAGAAAAAAATCCAAACCTACATGGCCCTGTGTGAAAAGTAATTGCCCCTGAACCTAATAACTGGTTGGGCCACCCTTAGCAGCAAAAACTGCAATCAAGCGTTTGCGATAACTTGCAATGAGTCTTTTACAGCGCTCTGGAGGAATTTTGGCCCACTAATCTTTGCAGAATTGTTGTAATTCAGCTTTATTTTTTCTAGCATGAACCGCCTTTTTAAGGTCATGCCATAGCATCTCAATTGGATTCAGGTCAGGACTTTGACTAGGCCACTCCAAAGTCTTCCATTTTGTTTTTCTTCAGCCATTCAGAGGTGGATTTGCTGGTGTGTTTTGGGTCATTGTCCTGTTGCAGCACCCAAGATCGTTTCAGCTTGAGTTGACGAACAGATGGCTGGACATTCTCCTTCAGGATTTTTTGGTAGACCGTAGAATTCATGGTTCCATCTATCACAGCAAGCCTTCCAGGTCCTGAAGCAGCAAAACAACCCCAGACCATCACACTACCACCACCATATTTTACTGTTGGTATGATGTTCTTTTTCTGAAATGCTGTGTTCCTTTTACGCCAGATGTAACGGGACATTTGCCTTCCAAAAAGTTCAACTTTTGTCTCATCAGTCCACAAGGTATTTTTCCAAAAGTCTTGGCAATCATTGAGATGTTTCTTAGCAAAATTGAGACGAGCCCTAATGTTTTTTGCTTAACAGTGGTTTGCGTCTTGGAAATCTGCCATGCAGACCGTTTTTGCCCAGTCTCTTTCTTATGGTGAAGTCGTGAACACTGACCTTAATTGAGGCAAGTGAGGCCTGCAGTTCTTTAGACGTTGTCCTGGGGTCTTTTGTGACCTCTCGGATGAGTCATCTCTGCGCTCTTGGGGTAATTTTGGTCGGCCGGCCACTCCTGGGAAGGTTCACCACTGTTCCATGTTTTTGCCATTTGTGGATAATGGCTCTCACTGTGGTTTGCTGGAGTCCCAAAGCTTTAGAAATGGCTTTATAACCTTTACCAGACTGATAGATCTCAATTACTTCTGTTCTCATTTGTTCCAGAATTTCTTTGGATCTTGGCATGATGTCTAGCTTTTGAGGTGCTTTTGGTCTACTTCTCTGTGTCAGGCAGCTCCTATTTAAGTGATTTCTTGATTGAAACAGGTGTGGCAGTAATCAGGCCTGGGGGTGGCTACGGAAATTGAACTCAGGTGTGATACACCACGGTTAGGTTATTTTTTAACAAGGGGGCAATTACTTTTTCACACAGGGCCATGTAGGTTTGGATTTTTTTCTCCGTAAATAATAAAACCATCATTTAAAACTGCATTTTGTGTTTACTTGTGTTATATTTGACTAATGGTTAAATGTGTTTGATGATCAGAAACATTTTGTGTGACAAACATGCAAAAGAATAAGAAATCAGGAAGGGGGCAAATAGATAGATATACTGTATACAGTGGTGTGAAAAACTATATCTATATCTATCTATTTATATCTATATCTATATATACACACACACACCTACATATATATCAGCGCTTCCCAATTCATTTTACCCTCGCATCCCTTTGGTTTGAGACGTATGAAAAAATATGTGGTTAACGCAGAAAGACAGATCACCAATTGAAGCTTTATGAATAATGGATACTTTATTCACCATCAATGATTGTTTTGGTAAAGCCATACTCAGTGTAATCATTGGATGAACGGTAAAAAAGTAAGAGCGAGGGGAGGGTGACTTATTGAGGCACACAGGCGAAAGCACAATAGCACGCAGGCTCAATGTAATGCGCGTCAACTCGATCTAAATTGGGCGATCACATTCGAAAAAATATATCTTTTCAAGTTCTATTTAGTCGACACAAATATCTTTGATTGAAATGTAAGGCGAATTTACTCTTTACATTTCTATGGTGAAGAAAAATTTATACAATGATGCCTACATTTAACTTACATTCCTAACAAAGATATTTCTGTCGACTAAATAAAAATTCCTTCTATTTAAAATTTAAATAGAACTTGAACAGATACGATAGTTCATAATATCCACGCAGACTTGCACGTAAGAGCGGGAGTCATCCGTTTTAACAAGCAGCGTTTTGCACTGATACGAAATAGCCTGCCCATGTAATTGTTTAGGAATGGATAAATAAATTAAGATTTTATATACGTGTGTGTGTATATCTATAATAATAAAAGGCAAAGCCCTCACTGACTGACTGATCTCTAATTCTTCAACTTCCCATGTAGGTAGAAAGCTGAAATTTGGCAGGCTTATTCCTTACAGCTTACTTACAAAAGTTAAGCAGGTTTCATTTTGAAATTCTACACGTAACGGTCATAACGGTCAATAACGGTCGACAACGTCCGCCATGTTGAACTTTCTTATTTATGGCCTCATCTTCACGAAATTTGGTAGGCGGCTTCCCTGCGCTAACCGAAACCGATGTGCGTACTTATTTCGGTGGTATGACGCCACTGTCGGCCGCCATATTGAATTTTCCAACGTCACTAATTCTCCAACTTCCCGTGTAGGTAGGAGGCTGAAATTTGGCAGGCCCATTCCTTACAGCTTACTTACAACAATTAAGCAGGTTTCATTTTGAAATTCTACGTGTAATGGTCATAACGGTCAACAATGTCCGTCATGTTGAACTTTCTTATTTACGGCCCCATCTTCACGAAATTTGGTAGGTGGCTTCCCTGAGCTAACTGAAACCAATGTACGTACTTATTTCGGTGGTATGATGCCACTGTCTGACGCCATATTGAACTTTTCAACAGTCTTTGTTACTTATGGGCCCATATTCAAGAAATGTGGTACACGGGTTCCCAACGCTAACTGAATCTTACTTACGTACATATATACATCCATAGCCTGCAGCTCGGTCACCGTGTGAGGCGGCGTTGGGTCCCCCATTCCAACGCCTCCCACGTTATTGGCTGCCTGCCTATATAAGGCCGTCCGTCGCTCCAGTCTCTACATTCCCTTCCTTGCTTCGCCACGGGATTCACGTCTCCCTACAGATAACTACAGCCTTTTTGTTTAATCCACGGCTTCTCTGCTGTTTTATTGTTTGTTTATTACAATTATAGTTATTGTATAGGTATTTTACACTTACTTTACATTGCTCAGGTACCCATTTCCTTTATCATTCCAACCCCCATTACCATGTCTATCGAGATGATCACTATCGTTCAAAGAACTATCACTTACCGAGTGGTTTCCATGCCCGGAGATACCACCTACCTTTTCCATTCTCTTTGTTACATATTGCACGGCCATATCAGGCTCACTCTTGATATCCGGAGGAACATTGTGTCTTATGTATTGAATGACTGGGAAAGGTTCAAGGTGTGGACTGATGACGGTACAGGAGATAATTATACTACACAGGAGCACTATAAGAGTGAAATGCTTAAGCCCTTCACCTATGGTTCTGCATGTGAGTTGATGGCTGCCTCTGAATTGTTTGGTTGTCGCTTTCAAGTGTACTGAAATGGCCAAATATTTTACACCTTTCGACAACCGCCAATGCCTCTTAAACATCTTAGATTTACAGGTGACGATTTCAGTAGTGGACACTTTGATGTTTATGAATATTTAAACTCTCAAAAGCTGGATGTGATTTTATCGCTGAAACCGGTTGTGTGCTTACAACGCTTGACAGATGCCGAATGTCACTTCAATACAACAAATCCTGCAAATACTGTCATAATTCAAACAAACCATGAAACTCAAACCGATTATGACAGCAGCAATCCAAGCTGTGAGATCTGAGACAAGATTACTGTTCACATGGCCAACTGTAAGTTGCATGCTCAAGAGTAAGCTCAGTGCACAGCTTGGTCATGTTACAACCAGATGGCCGAACTGACAACATGGTATACTAAGAGATCCTTAACAAATAATTATTGGCATATTTTCCCTCAGTTTAAAAAGGTAAAATTTTCTTCTTAATAAAAATTTTAATGCAGTACTATATATATATGTATATATATGTGGATGTATGTGTATATAAGTATGTATATATGTGTGTGTATATATCTATATGTATATATACAAAGTATGTTTATATATGTGTGTGTGTGCATATATGACAGCAACACTCATCACTCACAACAGTGACAAAACAATTACATTGACAATCATGTTACGTTATTTTCAAAATGTTTCCTTTTCTTTTTTATTACTTCTTTAACACACTACTTCTCTGCTGCGAAGCGCGGGTATTTTGCTAGTTACATTATAAATGACATTTTATATAATATGTAATATTTAATTTTATCACTCACCACTTGTCCTTCAATTCTAAACATGACAATTAGGCTCACTTTTGGCTTTCAGGCCATCTTTCTTTTAATATGAAATACAGGTAAAATTCTGTTACAACGAATATCTTTACAACAAAATTTTCATTACAACGAAGCATTTTTATGGTCCCAACAGTTTCCCCATATGACACGAGTCTATAGAAATATCGTACTACGAAGTACATTCAGCAGATACTTTCATTATAACGAAGTGCCCAAAAGAGCTTGAAATGCCTGAACCCCGATCTTTTATGATTTGCTTCTGTGTTGCTTCACTGCAGCACTATGAGCCTGATGTTGCCCTGCCCTGGCAACAGACAAAAAATCTTCCACAGACGCTGCAATCGCGATTCGGGACGCACTTCAGCCTGTCGTTCCTGTTGGATGGGAAGTGGGTCTCAAAAGAGTTCAGGAACCTCACAATATGAAGAAGAAAAAAATGATTCGGCTCCTGATTGATAACTGTGCTGCCCACAACATGCTTCTACATTTAGATAAAGTTTGCATTGAATTCCTCTCACTCAGTTGCACAGCAGTGCTTCAGCCATTGGATTTGGGCATCATTCGCACCATGAAAGTGTATTATTACAAGGAAATGCTGAGAAAGATTCTTGACAGCATAACTCGTAGGCAGGAGGTGATTAAAATTAATGCGAAAGAAGCCAATGAAATTATTGCAAATGCATGGACACCAAGTTAAAGGAAGCACTATAGTAACAAATACAGAATCTCATTACAATAAAATATTTTTTAGGTCCCTGGGAGTTCGTTGTAATGGAATTTTACCTGTAGTCTAATCACAAATGAAGGGTAAAACCGTATTATGTTCACCTTGATATTTGACAATACAAATATCAAGAATTTTAAAACATTTTAGTTATACAGCTAAAAAGGCATGTTAACAAATGAATAGACAAAAAGGGCATAAAAACTAGCCAAAATAAGAAAAAGGTATTGATACCCTTAATCCAGCAACCATTGCCATCTAGTGCAGGTTACTAGATTAATCTGCAATATGTGCTCCATTCTAAAAATAAGCTGAAACTGTTGCAGTTGTGACTCTTCTTCAGGCCTTCTTGAACACAAACAAACAACAGCTCAGTGCACAGATTCCTCAGAGTGTGAACAACTGTTAAGTCTATCTTTAAAACCTTTAAAACTAGACAAGCTGTTGCCCACATTGTACTTTTCGTCCAGTTTCAAGGATGGGTTTGCACTGTGGACTGAGCAAACTGAAAACCTACGACTTGTATTAGGTGGTTTAATTTTAAATTTACTCTTTTTTCATACTTACTGACCTGTGCCTGATTCATGACATTGTTGTACTTTGTCACTGCATGTTCAACGATTATGAACTACCAACAAATACATTTTATTGGAGTGTCTGGTATAAGGACAATAAAACTGAATTGGTTTTATATTTGTGTCGAAACAAATCCAGCAGAAGCATTTACTGTTCAAACCATTTTTTATTTCTATATGCATATTGTGCACAGTATAAAAGAAATAATTATTTCTATATCATAACCATATGTTCTACATTAAAGAAAAAATATGAAAAATATCAAATGTGAGTTTTTTTCCATAAAGTTTACTACCCAATGATGCTATTAGCCCAAGGAAAAAAAAAAATTACAAATGGAGAATGAGAATAAATAAAAAAATGACATTTTAATCTTCATTCTCACATTGCATCAGTGCAACACTCTATATAAAATATATGAACCCTTTAAAAAAAAACAGCTGTATTCATAGACATAACACTTTCAAGGAATATGACTAATAAAAGTAAAGCTTTATAGATCCAATTAAAATGGTCATCTCTCCATCCATTTTCCAACCCGCTGAATCCAAACACAGGGTCACAGGGGTCTGCTGGAGCCAATCCCACCCACCGCAGAACACACACAAACACACCCACACACCAAGCACACACTAAGGCCAATTTAGAATAGCCAATCCACCTAACTGGTATGTCTTTGGACTGTGGGAGGAAACCGGAGCGCCCGGAGGAAACCCACGCAGACATGGGGAGAACATGCAAACTCCACGCAGGGAGGACCCAGGAAGCAAACCCGAGTCTCCTAACTGCGAGGCAGCAGCACTACCACTGCGCCACCGTGCCGCCCTAAAATGGTCAACATTATAATACTTATTCCCAGATTTTGCAGTAGCCCACATTTATGACCAGAGCCTCTCATGGTGATAGCTACAGTAACACACTGTCTGAAACGTTACATAGGCATGGGATCTTAAACACAACAACACAACACAGCAATGCAAGCCTGTCTGACTGAACAGAAGAGGTCTATGTTTATTGGGCTGTCACGTACTCGGTAGACACAAGCAAGGGAAAACATGAAGATGATATCTAGTAAAAGAGTAGACTTTGTGGCCAACAAAGTAAGTAGAAAACAAATGTGTAAATAGTTGGTAAAGTTCTTGTCAGTGAACTTCAGACTTAGCAGAGGAGGGGTGGAGGTGGAGAGTTATTTGCAGTTGATTAACCAAGCAAACGGCCAAATTTTAGAGTTTGGTGGCAAGTATAGCATGTATTTAATAAAATAAAAAAAAAAAATCAGAACACTATTAATGTCCCTAGAACCATAGAAGCATTGCCTTCAGAGAAACTGATAGTTATTACAGGTCAGACTAAACTACTAACATTGAGCTATAAGTATTTAAGTACTAAAAGTACTTGCAAGAAAAGGTCTGGCCTGGTCTTGACTGCAAATGTACGAAATGGAGCCACAAATGTCACATGTGCATTAAACTCGAATACTACCAATATTAACTACAATTTCCATGTTGAAAAATGTTTTTCGGGTTGCTTACAAGATATTCTAATTACCTCACAGAAAATGACCTCAATGCAAAATAAATGTCACTTTTTCCCCTTTTTGCTTCAATGAGATAATTTATGTTTCCTTGGCTATTGGCCAGAATGAAGGAGTGCAAGCATTCAGTTTTGCCTCCAGAGAGAAAGAACCCACTATTTTGCCCACTTTCAGTAAATGAACATGAGTATTGTTAAATGTACAAGGCCCCATGACTACAGAGCTACTAAAACACAAGACAAATAAAGGATTTTCTTATTTTAATGACATTTTACAATAAAAGGACTATCATAAATCTCATGTACATATAAATACCTTTGCAAATTAATTTTGCAATCTAAGCTCAGTCAGTAACTAGTCGAAAATTCACCCACTTCAAAGCAAAGCATTCTGTGCTCAATTAAAATATCAACCCATTCTCTTAAATACAGCAACCAATTACATTTAGTAGTACATTTGCAAAATTTGAAACAAATTTAAAAGCAACTCAAATTAAAAGACTTAGATAACAGAGTGTTGCTTCCTATAATTTTCCTTGAGGTATTTGTCTTAAATAATATTTGTGTTTATTATGATATTGCTAAGTCATTTTCATGAAGCAAATGATCTAAATAAGATTGATATCAAGTAAATGTGTAAAATCTATTTAATAATCAAACTCACTCTCCATTTGCTTTTTCTGGTAAGGTCTGTGGCAAAAATCAGACTGTGCAAAGGAAGCCAAATTTTGCTCTTACTGAACTACAAAATGCTATTGGGGTTACTGTTCTGTAGGCCTCCTGCCAGGCAGCTATGCCAGGCACAGTGTGAAGTGCTCAAAAACATAACAGAAGATGTTTTAATAGATTCACAGTTTTTTGTCTATTAAAAGTCCATTATGATTACATTGTAAGTTAAGACAGACATAAATGACACTACCCTTCACAACCACCATCTATCTATCTATCTATCACTCAGCCCAGGAAAAACCCACCCTTCAGAACAACTAAGAAAATGCAATCAGTGAGTTAAAAGCTGTAGCACACAAACAGAACTGAACTGGGCAGGTGAAAACAGAAATAAGAGTGGAGCTCAGAGAGGTTATAGCTTGCAGATGTACTTTCTCATTAAATAAGCTCTAGACCAGATTTTCAGTACAAAAAAAAAAAAAAAAAAGGTTATTGAATTTAGATATATAAAAATGTTAATACCTAGCCTAATACAGTACAACTTTTCATTTAATGCAAAATATCAAACAGGACACCAGTACATAATGTTAACTTGATTAAGCAGAAGAATGGACTTTCCTCAATAATACCCAAATATATTTTTAAAAGTGGTACTTCAACAGTATGCCTCATTGGTTTGTTCTACTTTCCAATGAACCTCTTCCTCCTAGAATACCATCCATGACTTGCAATTAAAACAAGACTAAAATGATGTCTATTTATTATTTCTTTCTAGGAAAATTGAACGTCTATTTACACAGATATCAAGAACATGAGCCTGCCTGCATCAAAACCAGTTAAGGATGGTAATTTCAACGTGGATGAGATTCTTCCACCTCTGAATATTATAATACTTGTTTATTGGGGGCAATGTGTGGCTTTAACAACTGTCTATTCAGATCAGGCATGGTGATATTCCACTTAATTCATTCCTCAAAGTGCCTTTATCATGAATTTTTTAGGGACTCTGAGGAAAACATCTCCGGTGGCATCCAGTTTGTGAGTATCTATGCAACTTCTTGATTTCTCGCATAAGAAAAAACTCCAGAGGAGGAGGAAGTAGTCAAATCCTGATGCTGTATATAGAGATGAGTCTCAGTATATCTAGGTGTATTAGTCCTGAGTATTACTGGTTAAAAAAATGCATAATGCTGTTTTTCTACAACAATTAAACTGGCCCTGTGCGTGTGTGGTGGGTTTGCCCGACCCAGAATTGGCTCCTGCCTTGAAGATGATGATGCCAGGATGGGCTATAGCACTCTGTATAACATACTTTATTGTGAAACCATGTAAATAAAAGTATCTTCTAAATGATAACAAAATTGGCTGTACTACTGATAATATGTAAATATGATTACCTCATGAACTTGAAAGGCAGGCACTATTATGGAATTTATCTGCACTTACTATAGGAAAATGCACAATGGATTATTATACCACGTACCTTGGAGTTGCATTGTTGAGCAGATGAAAACAACAGGTTGTTAAAAATTATTTTACACATAATTCGGTAATCTTCCTGATGGGAAGCTATAATGCAGATATAACACCATTTTTACATAATCCAGAATATTGTTTACCAATATCTTATTAGTATAAGTAGCAACTTTGAAAAGTAATTATTGGTTGAAGTAGAGTTACATTAGGACACCACTAACCGTTGGTGTTTAAATATGTACAATGTGTTTTACCTGCACTACAAAATAATCACGTTCTTCTAAATTTCCTGAACGGATTTAAACTTCTGCAATGTTATTTTTAAAAGAAAGCAAACATTAGGCAGATGGAGCAACACTTTGCTTTACAGAGACCAAATTTAAACCATGTTTATCATTGTAAGCACAGTTGAGAAACCTAGTTGGGCAATACAAAGTCCAATGATAACATGAAATTAAGCAAAGCTTTCTAGTTTAATGAAACAAATAATACAAATGCCTTTCATACCAGGAGATTGTATTTTAGTGGTTACAGATTCATATGTTCAGCAAAATGCAAACCTCCTGCCCATTACAAAAAGACCAGTGGGTTAAAGAAGCAACCATAACTATGTCAAAATGTACAAAACAAAGTAAATAAAAGATGAAATCAGAATGTCCTTGTGAACTGTGTCTTATTCAAGCAATACTGTGAGAGATATGTTTAAACATTTTATGGACTAAGCAATAAAGACTACAAACTGTTAACTGAATAGCAGGGTAGCCATGAACAAGCAGCAAATCAAGAAGACTAGCTGTCAATGGACTTTGTTCTGCTGCCATGACCATGATCTATAGATCTTTATCTAAAAGTATAAGAAAGATCGAACTCTGGAAGGTAGGGGTCAAACAAATAGCACTGACCCATTCCAGGCATTAAGACTTCAAAAGCTTATGAAATGAAATGTGAATGCATCCTCAGATCAACAAATGTACAGTACATCAAACTAATGTTATTATATTTGCATATGCTATATTTGATGTAACAGCCTTTCACTGAAGTACTCTTTGCACTATAAAAAAAGGATGAATACACACTCTTAGCTTTTTGATTCCACTTTGCTTTTAAACTTTATAGGAATGGCTGCCACTAGCTTTAATACAAAGATATTTGTGTAAATATATTTCACAGAAAAATAGAACTAGAATTGCTCCGTTTATTGCTCCCTTGTATAATATGACAACTGACCATTTAAATAATATAATAAATGGTAGCGATAACAATATTTGAAAGATGTACTTTGCCTTAGCATGTTGCTAGCTAACAATGCACTAAACAAAATAATTTAAATTTTAACATCAAAAGTGTTTAAAAAAGAAAAATTTCTATAATAATAATTACTCATTATGTGCTATAATGACAGATAGTCAAGCGGGCTCCAGAATCCAAACAATTTTCCTACTTGTGGAAATTTGACCATAATCTATAAAAGAGAAGTGCATTTAATTTAACAATTTTTAATTATGTATGGTTAAAAGTTAATTCTGTGTTCATCCATTATTAACTTATAGTGCAAAACTGTGTAATTTTTAATGGAATTTAAAACAATCAGTGCTAACAATTTTTATTGGCAGGAAAGGCCATAGTAAAAGTGAAACAAGTGTGAATGCCAATCACCTTATTAGGCACTGTATTGACTGCAAAAAATAAAAATTTCAGTTAAAGGCAGACAGTTCCACTTGGAGAAGAATGCTGGGGATCTGAATAATTTCAATATCATACACTTAAACATAAATGTGCTGGTACTGTAATACCCTAATTAATTACTTTTTAAATATATTGTGCATCTGTCTTACATAATAAATTGATCACATAATACATACAGTAACATAAAAGATCTTTCAGTATGTTCATAAACATAGCGTTAAGGGTTCTTACCTGTGATTCTTCACTGACTGATGCTGCTGAGATTTCTGCACTTGAACTACTTTCCAAGGTTTCCAGAGCCTTCTTGTTTTTATATTTTCGCATCAGCAAACTGTCCACCACCCAAAACATAATTGCCTTAAAAAACAATAAAAAAAATGATTGCAAATGCCTTTAAAGTACAAACAATTCCTAATTAAAACCTCTAAACTATAAACTTTGTGGCATGAATACCTAAGTTTTTTTTAAACTTTAACCAGGAAACAGTCATAAGCTTATAGCTTAGTTTCCATGAGTTTTTCCTCTGCAAACAAGAGTACTACAAGAGGGTTTACTGATACTTACCCATAAGCAAGTCATGGAGGAAACTACTGTGCTGCTAGTTATTGTTTCTAATGACTTGCATGTTCTAGTAGTGCACTCTAACAGCTCCTTTGTGTAAATCCCAGCCCAGACAATGTCCACTTGTAATTAGTATGTCCTCCCTGTGTCTGTGTGGGTTTTCCTCCCACATTACAAAGACAGGCATGCAAGTCTGACTGATTAAACTGGCTTACTGCAAATAACAGTGGAACTTTCACCTGTTTAAAGTTAGTTCTTGCTTTAGACCTGCTGCTGGTAAGGCAGGGTACCACTAATCACAAACTGGAATAAGGCAAATTTATAGCTGAACAGTTTGATTTTTTTTCTTAAGCACTTTTAAATTCTGTACATAATGGTCTGTCTTAAGTTGGGTGAGAACATTCCAAAAAATGACCACTTTCACATTTTTGAGGCTTACTAAAACCTTGTGCTTTACAGTTATGTGGTTTATTGTACTGTACAGTAAAGTATAAAAATACAATGTCTATTGAGTATTCCAACATCTTCGATTTCTATATAAATAGTTAATTATTATTATTATTGGAATTATTATTGGTTAATGATTATCCAACAGGAAATGTGGTTTTAGCTGTGATCTTCTTTAAAATAAGATTATACAGTAGATTCAGTTATACTTCTGGTATCCGAGCAAATACTTTTTCCCCCGAATAGCTCATGATCACAGAATGGCCGGTCTTCTTAGTAACATTCTACATGTTACGCTGACATTCTTTATGGTTACTTCCTGGAGTGTAAACTATTGTGAGAGAAATTTTTAACAATACCATTTCATGAATATGCCACTTAATCGGAAGCAAAAAGGAAGAAAAATAGTGCATATTAATTATGAAGGAAGGAATAAACTAATGGGCTGCGGTTTACAACTTTTGACTCTACTGCCAGAAGCTCCAAACACCAAGCTTTAAATAAAGGTTTAGTAACTGAGAAAAATCAGACACCAAGCTAAAAAAAAGGTTGCTATGAAATCCTACAGATGTGGCAGCATTCCAGGACCAAGATGGAAAACGACTGCTTTAAGGCGTAACACTTAAGTAGAGTAGCCAATTTTAATAATGCTCAGTAACTTAAGGAAGGCAATCCTTTTGCAATATGAAAAAACAGTACATATTTGTCAATGTTTTACATTATACAAAACAGACTTAAATTGTCAAGTCTAACACTGAAATAATTGGATCAGTATTAATAAAGCATTTTGAAAAGGCAGCTGGGAAATAGTTCAGCACACGCCAAAATGTCTAAATGGTTTTGATGCTAAAGGCTTACAATCAGTCATGCAATAAATACACATTTCATATTTTGTAGCCAAAAACTCAAGATGCACTAACAGAAGTTTGTTTCACTTATCTGTACCAAGCAAGAAGAAGGCCAGAATGACTCTGGAAAACTGGGTATTCTTTGAGTGGTCCAATCAAAGCATAGATATGAATCCAACTGAAAGCTGCACCAAAACTTACGACTGCACTCTGTAGTACTTAACGAATGTGAAGATCTGCCAAAATGACACTACACTGATGTTCAGAGCCAGTAGATGCTTACCAATATGAATAAAATTTATTGGAAGCCACTTTAGCAGCTCAAAAAACGGTTAAACATGTGTTACAATGTATATATTCTGCATATTTGGTTCTGAATTTTTTTCTGAATGTTTCAAAGAATGTTGCACTGAAAATGTATCAAACTATTAGGAAAAGTAAAAACACTTAAAATGACAAAAATGTACACGTATGGGTAGTATACACTACACTGGAAAGTACTGTACATAGTTAAACAGAATAAAACACCTCTTTAATCAGTAGTGTAAAAAAAAAAAAAAAAACTACTGACACAACTTGATCATATGTTTCATTAACAACAACTATGACAATTAAACATTTATAGTTAATGTGGATAATAAATGTTATCCATTGCATAACCATAATTAACCTGTGAGAAATTTCATAGTACTTTCCCTCCCCACAAAAAGAAAACATCATAAATCATTTAAAACAAATAAAAATGTAAATGCCTGTAGGAAAAAATGTTCTATTAGAAACCCCTTCAGGGACAGATAATCTGTATTGCTAAGCCACCGGCACTAACTCTATCCTGAAGGCTTTACTCACATTGACTATGAAAGGCACAATCAGCATAACCAGCACTAGCTCCAGCTGTGGATTTGGGATGTAGTCCAGCAAAACTTCTTGAAGCTGGAAAACAAAAGGGGAGGAAGCAACTTCAGCTTTAGGTATTATCATAAAGATCAAAACCAACCGAGGGTATTGATACAGAAATCCTTCTCATCTTAAAATAAACAACTGGTCTTTGTTATAACTAATGGCACAGTACCTGTTACACTACAAATTCAGTTGAAAAAAATGAATGGATGAAACCATATTAACTGCCAAAGACAAAAAGTGCCTCATGTGAAGATTTACAGCATAATTTACAATCTTAAATGTAAGTAGTTTTACAGAATTAAATGTTATCTTGCAATTCCAGTCAAATATAACCATGTGTTAGCATTGCTAAAACATTGCCTTGTGAAGATGAAAAATGTCAATTTAATATTAACAAAACCCAGCTTCACAGTACACAAATAGAAGAAAATGTACCATTCTGTACATTAACAGTCCATATCTAATTATATTTCAGGGAGGGAAAAAGTGTAATGTGCTACAGAACTTGCAGATTAAGCCAATTTCACATTATGCGGTTTCTAATTTTTGTGTATGTCAGACTTGCAAATTGCAATTGCTAATCTCGTCACTAGAATGTGTCAGTGTACACAACTGAAAATCACAGAGCATGTCACATTTAATGAATGCATGCCAACTTTCCAGCACAGTTGCGTGTGCCACTTTTTGTGAAAGATATTAATGTGCTGCCTGATGGAACCACTGCTGAAGGGTTTATGGGCTAGTGCAATCTCTGTCCTTTTTTTCCCCCCATTCTATTGTGGTACATAAAACATGAAAAATCAGACAGATGAGCTTTTCTTCTGTTTGTAAAGTCCCAAACACCCAAAATTCTTATTCCTCAAGGTTGTATTATATGAACTGTACTTCCAAATGAGCATTGACTGGTTGTTACTTCTCATGTACATGGAAGTCACACATATGACTAAAGACAAGAGTTGCATACTAGATTATGTAAATGAAGGCTACAACTAAAAATAAAAGGAAAAGTTATCAAATGTGACATGGCCTTTAGTTATTTAGAGCACCTAATATTGTATAATCTATATCCATTTTGGAACTTTACATAGATCCATTTAGACCCTTTATCCCATCCAAAAAAGAACAGAAAAAAAAAAAAAAACAGTACGGAAGTTTCAGAATGGGAAGGCAACTACCAAGTCCAAGCTTATGATCAGCATTGTAGTTTAAGGTGTGTTGTCCGAGTACAATGTTATTAAATAGTGACTGAACACTCAAAATTTTGAACATAACTGGAAATAAAAATGGCATTTTTCTTTTAATTTTTAGTTATAAGTCTTCCTCCCATAGTAAAATGCGGCATGGGTTATGACTCTTCAAGTTAATAACAATACAATAGCAAAATAGAAGTTTATAGCAATTCCTAAGACATGAAAATAAATCAACAGACAGCAATCCAGTGGCATACGAGCAAAGGGCAAAACCCAAATGATGTGGCCAGCACAAAGGAGTGAAAATTGATGACAAAGATTAGAGATTATTTTGATTATAGCTTTGTGTATTAGTTTATTATGAAATAATAATGGGTAAAACAAATAGCACTGACCCACTCCAGGCATTAAGACTTCAAAAGTTTATGAAACTGAATGTGAATGTATCCTCAAATTAACAAATGGACTGTATATAAAACTATTTAATGTTATTATATTTGCATATGTTACACTTTATGTGACAGCCTGTCTGTGTATATTATAAGGGGACATTAAACCCTTGTTTTGTGAATATTTAAAATCTGACTAAACTCTTCCAGCATGTGTCACTGTACTGTATTATACTATTAGGCAACGACAGCCATGCTTTGACAATACCTGATGGGTAAGAATATTTTGACTTAAATTAGTCTCATTACTAGCATCTGAAAATAAATAAATAAATAAATAAATAAATAAATATATATATATATATATATATATATATATATATATATATATATATATACATATACATATACATATACATATACATATACATATACATATACATATACATATACATATATATATATATATATATATATATACATATATATACACACACACACTCTCACAGAACATCCGGAAAGTATTCACAGCGCATCACTTTTTCCACATTTTGTTATGTTACAGCCTTATTCCAAAATGGATTAAAGTTATTTTTCCCGCAGAATTCTACACACAACACCCCATAATGACAACGTGAAAAAAGTTTACTTGAGAGTTTTGCAAATTTATGAAAAATAAAAAAACTGAGAAATCACATGTACATAAGTATTCACAGTCTTTGCCATGAAGCTCAAAATTGAGCTCAGGTGCATCCTGTTTACCCTGATCATCCTTGAGATGTTTCTGCAGCTTAATTGGAGTCCACCTGTGGTAAATTCAGTTGATTGGACATGATTTGGAAAGGCACACACCTTTCTATATAAGGTCCCGCAGTTGATAGTTCATGTCAGAGCACAAACCAAGCATGAAGTCAAAGGAATTGTCTCGAGGCACAAATCTGGGGAAGGTTACAGAAACATTTCTGCTGCTTTGAAGGTCCCAATGAGCACAGTGGCCTACATCATCCGTAAGTGGAAGAAGTTCAAAACCACCAGGACTCTTCCTAGAGCTGGCTGGCCATCTAAACTGAGTGATTGGGGGAGAAGGGCCTTAGTCAGGGGAGGTGACCAAGAACCCAATGGTCACTCTGTCAGAGCTCCTGAAGTCCTCTGTGGAGAGAGGAGAACCTTCCAGAAGGACAACCATCTCTGCAGCAATCCACCAGGCCTGTATGGTACAGTGGCCAGACGGAAGCCACTCTTAGTAAAAGGCACATGGCAGCCCACCTGGAGTTTGCCAAAAGGCACCTGAAGGACTCTCAGACCATGAGAAAAAAAAACTCTCAGGTCTGATGAGACAAAGATTGAACTCTCTGGTGTGAATGCCAGGCGTCACATTTGGAGGAAACCAGACACCGCTCATCACCAGGCCAATACCATCCCTACAGTGAAGCATGGTGGTGGCAGCATCATGCTGTGGGGAGGTTTTTCAGCGGCAGGAACTGGGAGACTAGTCAGGATAAAGGGAAAGATGACTGCAGCAGTGTACAGAGACATCCTGGATGAAAACCTGCTCCAGAGCGCTCTTGACGTCAGACTGGGGCGACGGTTCATCTTTCAGCAGGACAACGACCATAAGCACACAGCCAAGATATCAAAGGAGTGGCTTCAGGACAACTCTGTGAATGTCCTTGAGTGGCCCAGCCAGAGCCCAGACTTGAATCTGATTGAACATCTCTGGAGAGATCTTAAAATGGCTCTGTACCGATGCTTCCCATCCAACCTGATGGAGCTTGAGAGGTGCTGCAAAGAGGAACGGGCGAAACTGGCCAAGGATAGGTGAGCCAAGCTTGTGGCATCATATTAAAAAAGACTTGAGGCTGTAATTGTTGCCAAAGGTGCATTGACAAAGTATTGAGCAAAGGCTGTGAATACTTATGTACATGTGATTTCTCGGTTTTTTTATTTTTAATAAATTTGCAAAAACCTCAAGTAAACTTTTTTTCACATTGTCATTATGGGGTGTTATGTATAGAATTCTGAGGAAAAAAATGAATTTAAGCCATTTTGGAATAAGGCTGTAACATAACAAAATGTGGAAAAAGTGATGCGCTGTGAATACTTTCCGGATGCACTGTGTAAGTGTATGTATATATAGATACATAGACAGTGACTGGCCCAGGATTCACATGCAGGATGTGATATCTAGCAAATGTGCCAAAAACATTTTTTACTTGAATGAAATTTTTGGAATTTTGTTTTATTGGAAAATTGTTCTATTCATGGCCCACAGAGAACACCCTAACACAGGCATATATTAATGTCAAGGAAACCCAAACTAATAGCAAAGAGATGTATTTAGGCTTAAAACATCAGGAGCTGACAGAAGGTAGAACACAAGACTAATATAAAAAATCTGTCCTTTGCTATAGCCGACTGGTATAGTGTCTTCCCCATTTTACCATCGCCCTAAGACACCACCAAAAAGAACACTAGACCTTGTCCCGTTCTCATGCTACCCTCTCTAATGTCTTTCTGCTGTTTTCTGTGCCCTTGACCAACTCAACTAAACTTCCAACTCATAGCTCAAGTTCTTCAGAAAAGAAAAATGTAAGAATCCTACCAAGGGATGACTTGTGGGATTGTTGAGTACATGACACCTAATGGGCCTTGTGAAGACAACACTACTAACTGTACTGAGCAGTTTCTGGGTAGAAGGTTACTACTTGCTACTTGAAGTAATGTATTCCTGTCTCTCTGCATGAAGGAGCTGTGCTGGTCTAGTGTCTGAACAGACCTCCAGGATATGTCACAAATGTGAACTTGTAAATCCCCCATAAAAATATAGCAGTGTTAAGGAAAACAAATTGAACTTAACCTCTGCAGACCGCGCAGTGTATAGATGCCATTTAAAATTCTGAGCCATCACTAATAACTATGAAGAGGGGGAAAAAAAAAAAAAAAAAAACACACCTCTTATTGATAGTTTGACGGCACTACCCATTGTCATTATTTAGGAGAGACTGGAACATCAATTACAGCATGCGGCTCATTAAAAAAACAGGATGTGTCTAAGACAGAAAGACATGTTTCTCAATGATGGAATGTGGGAAGCCATTCTTTTGTTTAAAGCTAGACATCTATTTGTAATTATACCTTACAATGTTTCTGTATGCTGTTCAAAAGGACATGTAGCTTGTACATCAATGCTGTGCTAATAAGTAATGTCCGTTTAACAACAAACTAAAATACTTACACATTGAAGGGCATTTTAATTATGGGCTGGCTTTTGATCAGCAAAAGAAAAAAAAAATCTGTCTAACTTTTAAACAGATAATAGAAAATACTGTGATTGTCAAATTAGATGACAATTAAAAAGGATAAGATCAAAAGCAGTCAAAGTACAAGGCTAGGACTTACAAAAATTACAGTTAAAATATCAGAACAACACTTTGCTGTTATTATAAAACTGATAGTTTTTGCTACAGTTCGAATGAGCTTAAACTTCTACGACTGAATGCAATAACTACTGAGATCAGAAATGTATACAAAAAATAAAAACACAAGTCCTTACCTTCATGTTTAGGCAAGCAGCATTACTTTGTAATGCTAGCTAACAATATGCAATTTAAGGAAGTATATATACTGCTCAGAGGTGGCACAGCGATGCAATTGGGTGTTCCATGTATGGAGTGTGCATGTTCTTCACAGGTACACATGGGTTTTCTCCATGAGCTACAATCCAAAGACATGCAGGTTAAGTGAACTGGTGTTGTTAAATTGGCCAGTGAGAGAGAGACTGTGTGTGTGTGTGTGTGTGTGTGTGTGTGTGTGTGTGTGTGTGTGTGTTTAACCTGCAAAGGCATAGCACCCTGTCACGGGATTATTCCTATCTTGGGTCCAGTATTTGCTAAAATAGGCTCCAGCTTCCCTGCAACCCAACTGTGAATAAGTGGCTTAACAAAATGAATGGACACAGATGAATAAAGAGAAATATAGATTGAAGAGGGCACAAGTAAACAGCAGAGTGCACTTAAAATGTGTAATATACAGGTTACATATAAACTGAGAACTATAGAAAAAAGGTAACTATACTGTTAAAAGAATGTGTGTTATATTGGGATTTTTCACACATAACAGTATTATCCTGTTATTCATTTCCAATGAATACACCTATGTTAATCTGAGGTTTGCAGTGAATAGCTTTACACTTTAAATATTCTCACTTAGTACATAATCACAGATTACAAAGTAGTAACAGTAGGGGGAGAAAAATCTTAACTTGGTGGAGTTCCGTGTTAAGATGATGGTAAACATACTACATACAGCTATATATAACTGGACAGTCCTAAATTTATATAAATACTTCTGTGAAATTGTGTCTACTAAGTTCATTCACATAGGCTTTAGCAGTTTGCCAAGATGTCACTACTCTGGAAGTGGCAACAAAACCATGTATTCTTTAATGTATTAGTGAGCAAGGCAAGAATCCCACTGAGAGACACTATAGGAGGTAACAATACAACTGCAAAGGAGTTGTGCAGAGCTTGACTTAATTTTGTCTCTAAGTCTGAAATATTTTTAAACAGGGTTTAACAGAACTGTCAAAATAAAGAAGATGTGGTAGTTAAATTCCAGGTCATTATCAAGGAAGATTTTATAGCTGGAGCTTGATTCCTTGATTAACAAAATTACATATCAAGCATGTACAGTGTTTAAATAAATCTGCTATTTCTAAAGAGTATAACCTTGAGAATAAGCAATAAATGCTTTGCAGGCAGTGAATTCTCTTGATTACTTGTTGTAATATGGTGAAAAATAAATAGACTGATAATTAACTAGCTCTCCACCAAGAGATTAAAACCAGCAAACACTGTTACAGAAGTTCTGTCTGATAATATTTCCCAATTGGCTATTTCTAACCATTGCATCTGAGACCATGTTTAGAGGGAGAGGGCTCCACCAAATTTAAGACTAATTATAATGCCAAACATTTAATGATGCGAGTGTTCCTTCTGATGGAAGAAACTAAAATGAATATGCTGACAGCTGAAACAGAACAGAGCCAACACTTTCATTTCAATACCTTTCTCAAGAAGAGAGAACCAATGAATACAAGATGAACCATGACAGTCATAAAATGTGTGTTTAATGATGTTTTATACTGTAAATATTTCTTCAGCAGTGAGTGAGTGAGTAGGTCTTTCTACCATCGAATAAATCACTGAATTCTTTTGAAAAGTGTAGTTAAACATTTTATTACAATTGTTCTTAAAGGCAAAAATGATGTACCTGTCAGATCAAGAAAAACATGGGGCTCCCAGATAAGACTTAAGAGTGGTTGGCTAACAGGAACTGCTCACTGTGCAATCTTCAATGCTTTGTTACAGTTTTATCAATTTGATTTCATAAAAGGCAGCTTGCATAAGTGTGTTTTTCTATAAATAAAATATTCAACCAATGCAGTCATGCTAAATATAGGAGTTAGATTGTTTTTTATCTACAGAAAGTTAATATCACAAGCATGTTAGAATAAACAGTTTGAATACACAATGGGAACAAAAATCATACATTTGTTTCAAAGTAAAAATAGAATTTAATAAAAAAATACAAATTAAAGTACAAACAGGAAGCATACGGTTAAAAAGAGAAGCCTCTTAATGTCATTGGCTAATAAATTGACAAAGATAAGCATTGATAATTGTGTCTTCAAAAACTTTCCAACAATTTCTACAGGATTTTACTCTAGTGTCAACTAAAACAGCAGCACAGATTTTCTAGTGCATGAATGAACAAACTAATACATGTATATTTTTGAAAAATAAGTGTAAAACACAAATATATATCTAACTTAAAAACGTCATCCCTGAGATGCAACTGCACTATCATAGTTACTTAAAATTTGTCCCAGTCCAATGCAATAAATTAGACTTTCGCATACAACTAAAGGCAATTTTCATTGAGGAAGGTATGACAATTAGTTTAAATATTCTACTATTGGAAAAACAAAATGAGCAACATCTATTAAGAATACACACAAATTGGAATATGGTTACAGGAGTGTGTTTTTCTTGCTTTTCCCAAAAGGTACTATTTACTAGAGGATGTGTGTGTCTATATTATAATCCATAAAATTTCACAAGAAAAAAAACAGACTGGTCTTTTTCTTTAAAATGACTTGCTAATAAAGAATCACTACCGTGGTGCCATTTCTAAGGTCTTTAAAAGCATGCAACAAAAAACTGTACTTTTAGTGGCACAGTACAATTTTAGAGCCCAAAAATTGCCATTTATTAACAAACCACAGAGTTCAGGAACAATCACTTACAAAAGTAAGAACAATACAGAGTTGCTAGAGGTCAGCAGTGCCCACCTCTTGCAGGGATTTGAAAAGTCTAATCCTAATATTGAAAATGTTCGCCCTGTGCATTTGCTTTAGATTAAAGACTGCATTATTGATCTTTCACAGGGAAGAAATCAAACTTTTTATAAGCTCTAATTCTCATTGCCAATTACTATGTCTAGCATACTTACAAACATTTTCATTGCCTGCTCCAAAAGCTTGACTGACTGTTAAAACTTAGTTTCAATACCTAGTATGTTCACTTCAAACTGGCAAAGTTTCCCATTTCATAAACTAAGGCAGGCAGCATTGTTAATGTATACTTTTGAGAAAAATTTAGTTTTAATCATTTTAATGCACATGTACTGAAATTAAGTGAAAGACCGATTCTCCTTGAGTAACACATGCTGTCCCTTCAAAAGTGGATAAGGCAAGGTGTGGAATTGTGCTAGCTTATAGTACACATTGCAGTGGTGACCATTTGCTGTAATAAACAACCACCACCCCTATTTCCACCATATACACAAATTATTTATTTTTTTACTTTAACAACCAGATTTTTCTGAATCCTGAGCAGACTGTGTAAGACTACAAAAATTAAATACCATCTTTTTAGATGCTGTATTACATTATGAGGAAAGACTTTGTTATGGAATCAGTGAACTACTTGCATCAAGGAAAATTTACAATATAGTGTTATTATGTAATTAAAATGCACAGTCTTTGGAAATAAATTATTGGGCATGTAGAGAGCATGTGTTAAGTGCATGCCCCGAGTGCTGTGCAATCAGGTTGAAACAGAAGACACCTTTAATAAAAAAAAAAAATTCTTACACAAATTTTTATATGCTGATTTATAGGCTCATCGGCAAAAACTTGGTATAAATTAAAGTTGTGGATGTAAAAATAACGTATTAGTCTACAGTGTAAACTGAACTGAATCAACAATATGACTGTCAGTTTGTCAGCCTGCTTGGTATCTTGTATTGCAATCAGTCAAGATAAACTGACACATTCTAGTGTTGCTCATTTGTTCATGCTAAACTGAATGTACAGTGTTAATCATTTAAAAACAACAACTAACATTTAATCCTCCCATGTTTCAACATTTGTAGTGTTACAGGCATATATACTTGACTCAACAACTAATATGCAAGTTCACAAATATATGGCCTTAAATCATAGAGACAAAACCAAAAAGGCCACCATATCAAATATATTTCCTCAGGCCAGTGTAAGTAAATAGTATGCTTTATAAATGGATGATAGGTAATAAAGACAAAATGTATCTAGTTTTTATATCTTCAGATGGGATTAAATTAAGCAAGAAAAGCATAATGATACACGAACTATCTATTAAAAATATTAAAAGGAAAAGCATAACAGAATTAGTTAGGGTAATCTATCATATGTCTGGTAGATTAATGGAAATGCTATGCTTTTAAATTACAATATATGCCCTTTATGCACTTATGAAACACAATGCATCAGTTAGGAAGTTTTTGTGTTATTTCACTGTTAAATTTCTGGCTTCATGCCCAGACAAATGTATCAACAGGAGAAAAATGCATTTGTTTTTGTAATATGTATCATGGCAGCAAACATCTCAGGCTGCCTGAGTAAATTTAGATCACATTCATTCTGTAAAATGACTAGTTTCGTTAGTAAAGAAGATTAATTTAAAATATACTGCATATTCATCTACCTTAAGAACATGTGTGTTACTTTGCGCACTGAAAAAAAAACTGCTTAACTGCAGTATATTCTATTCACATTTATTCTTCTTTCATGAAGAAATGCTAACACAGACACCTATTTCACTTACTTTGCTCCAACCAGGAATGAGAAGAACAAGGCTAATCACAGTTTTTTCAAAGACCATGATCAGCAAGTATAGTGCACACTGGCCAATCCATGCAGCTGCTTGTGGTGGGTCCCCTGTGGAATAAACAGAAAATAAAACATGACACAATAATACTTTAGAATAATCCAGATTACTTATGGGAGAGTGGGATACATATTTTATATAACACAAAATAATTCCAAGAACTCCAATCAAAAATAGAACTATAAATAAATACATAAATAAATAAACCTTAGCACCAAAAATGTTGCAGTTGATTTTGCCATATTACTGAGGATACTTATAATACTGATGTTATGCCAATTTGAAGATTTCAGTGAAGACTAACATCAAAAATGCTGGAAACTGAAATATATCATGAGTATCTGTTATCTTGGCATTTACCTTGCATTAGCCAAAAAACATTTTATTGCTTATGTTGAACAATAAAATGGACTGGGTGCAAGGTAATGACAAATTTTTACTCAATACACCAAACCGCCTTCTAGCATTAAACTGAACTCAGTCTCAAACTAGCTAAATCAAATTTAGGGTTGCATGGACTGGAGCCTCTCTCAGCAGCAATGGCTAAATAACAGGAAACAGCTGTGAGCAGGGGCCACTCATGCACAGACCCACACTAAAACTCACTCATGGGGCTATTTTGATTTGCCCATTAATATGATCCTCCTGTCTGTGGAAATAAGGCTGGAAATCCAGAGTTCCAGAAGGAGACCTTGTTGACTGTCCAGGGCATGCTGGACAAATTATCTCTCTCAGAATCATCTGGTAATTCCCCGGCAAGAGTTGGAATTCGTACATAGAGACCAAGAAGTCTGGGCTGATCTGATGCTACAAAAACCATCACCAGGAAAAGCAGTTTGTGATGATTGGATGATGACAATGAGATGCTCTAGGCCTCCACTCTGTATCACATAGACCATGGGCAACGTACAGCAACACAAAAACTAATATGCTAAATTTTCTTTCTTTGGTGAAAGGTATGTTTTTATACACAGTTTAAGAGCAAATTTTGCACTATATAAAACTTATCACCTATAATCACAATTAAACAAAACGGAAGAGCCACTGTTCCTCCACCTCACTTATGTTACTAGTTTTGAATGCTAAAAATAACTTTAAACTTACTTAGGACTCATATGTGTTCTGCCTTACTCTGCTTTTTCCTGCCATTTTAAAAATTTTATTTGGTTTTAAAATACCTAACTTTGTCAAAAATCGAAAGGCATTGTGTTTAAAATTTGCTCAAAAATTAAAAAGGTGTTAGACTATCCAACTATCCAGATTCTTTAACATTTTACACCACTTTTGTTTTACTTGTCATGGAGACTATCTGCAGTTTCTCATTTGTACATGCCAAACCGAAAAACTTTATTCTCTTAATTCAGTCTATAAAAGCAAGAAACTATGTAATTATGTCGGCTGAGAAAAGCAAACTTGCTGTATACAATGTACTGTAGCCTCTTTGTTCTGGAGATGAATGCATACTGTACGACAAAGTGTATAAAGGTTTCCTTCATTTTTATACTAATCATTTTCAGACCTTCATTATTTTAAAAACGCTGGACTGTCTTGGAAGTAGTGATAGAATACTTAATACGTAATCATGTTAGATTTTCAAATTAAAAACAAACAGGACTCATTTTTCTCCAGACTAGTCCATGTGTCCAACACTTTACCCTACTAGCCCAAGAAAGCTACCCAACTGCCTGCTATTTTTATTTTACTTCAGATAATGTTTATGATTCAATGATTTCCAGTATAAAATGAAACTATTATTTTTCACCATCTATTTACTTTTGCCCTATATATTTCCATGCAAAAGAGGTATAATTTATTTTAACCTCATCTTTGCAGTTTTCATTACTTTTAAACACAAATTGACATTTAGTATTCATATGAAAGTATGATTAAGCAGAAGAATAAAGAAACATTAATAGTAACTGATTATAAATCAGTTTAGTTATCTATTTTAAATGTACTGCACTACTGTAAATGACATAGAAGGCCCATTTTATTATTAAACAGAAAAGCAAGCAATGAGAGATGGGATGTAAACTTATAACAAGGAATATTAAATGTATGCAAATAATATATATATAAAAGTAATAAAGCACTCATACAATTTATAAACTGAGAATTTTAACTGCACACATGAAAACACGTAGAATATTAATATTTATTTTGCCATGTAAACACCTTATTTTTCTTTTTACTGTAAAAATGTCAATACATACAGATATTTAACATAATGCCCAATGAAAAATGTGAGCATTATATTAGTAATTTGAAATATCTTATCAATTCAGATTAAGTATTTGTCTTTTGTTATACGTTGTATTTTGATTCATTGAACACAAAAATAAGCTAGGGCAGGACAGAGCAAGTGAAAATGGTGAATACACTGAAAAGCAGCTTCTGAAATTTTCATACTGACCAAAGCAGTGGACATAGCAGTGAATAAACTGAAGTGTGAATAGAATTAAATAGGCAATAAAAAGGTATGAGAAGAACAGAAACTGTCTACTTTGACAATGGGCACTGACACCACAGACCACACCATTCAAGTCAAGTCAAACATATTTGGAGCTTTTTCTGGCAAAAGCTTGTCAAGATAGTAACTATTTTCTCCAGGAATCTAGTCAAATTCTGACCACCTGACTACTTCTCAAGTAAAATTAAAGAAAAAACAAAAAAAGTTTGCTCTAAATATTCCTCTAATCATCTGTGCACAAAACTACAGCAGTCCTTTTTAATAATGAACTGAAATCCTGTTGATTTAGTAGTGTTTAATAGGAAAAGCACCTGTGCGTTCCACTTTCTCTTTAGCCAAATTATTCAAGTGCCAGCTGGCAACTGTGCGTTCAAATGACTGTTTTCTGGTGTCACTGAATTCTCTGCTCCCACTGACATATGCCAACTCAAATACTTGACCAGTGAAAAACAGTCAGCTGTGCTGCATCTTATACAGGAAGGAAATACTGAAGGCCATTACTTGGGAAAGATACAAAACTATAAAACAAAACACTACCTTGGGATCACTGTAAATTTCTGCATTCTTTATAAATGCATGGATAGATATGTGAACAAATCTGTATCCAACATTTAATACTTGGGAGACTGAGAAATAATGATGCACTCTTACAAATGTAAGTTATATAACAGCAAAATCTTGATTGTTTCTACTACATTTTTGAGAATGTTACATCCATGTACTTTAGATGCAAAGGCCTGGTAATGAATAAAAGGTACTTGCCAGTCCCTTCAATGTAACACTTATTCACCTGTATTTATATGGTCTAACGTTAAAAACTTTTATATACTTTGACTATACTTGTTAAAACTTTATACACAAAGATCTACGCAAATCCATCCTACTACGCCGAGAATCAAAAACAGCGGGGCTGAACACTTTCTTGACTGCAATGGGCTACGGCAGAAAGAAATCCCAGACAGAAAGCCCGTCCATCTTAAGCATGCACAATCATACAGAGGAAATTAAAATTTGGCTGTATCTTACCAATATTTGTTTAATCATTCAGGGGAATGTACAATTATTGTGATATAAAAATCTTCCCTAATTTCATAAACAAAACAATTCTACATTATAAAACACCTTTGGTGCTTATAGTACAAACAATCATGAAAAGTGCTAGCTATAGCTCAAACCTCTACTCACAGTATTTACAGTTAAGTACAGACCACTGTTGTAAATGTCTGATAATTAAAGAGTGCAACCCATTATTATTATGTTATAAAATAGTAATCTGGGCCTATAAGATCTCCTAATATGCACTTCATGATAAAAAAACAGATGTTCCTAAAACCTAGTTTGACACTGCTTCTAAAATGACTAAAGGTATACTTATAAATTACTTTTATAAAGTATTAAAGATTTCATTATAACTTCATATATGAAATAAATAATACAAACTATGTAAAGTCACTCTACTACAAGAGAGAGCTAATTAATTATATATGAGCATGACTAAATCAAGAAAGTCAGTGTGGCTTGGGCAGAGGGATGAAAGCAGAGGCAGCCAGGAACAGAATGACATGAGGGGAAAAAACATACATAACAAAAAGAATTACATATAGAATCAAACTTGTAACAGACTCCCAGTAATCCTAAATCCTGCACCTACCCAAATAAATGAAATTCATAAAGGTTTTTGCCTTTCATCCAGTGCTGCTAGGAGGAGCTCCAGTTTACAGTAGGAACATTCACAAAACTGCTTAATTCAATTCAGGGTTGTAGGGACCTGTATGCTCTCTTAGCAGCACTGGGCACAAGGCTGAAAACATCCATAACAAGGTATCTGTATAATGTGTGGCACACTTTCACACATATCCAAATTCATACTGGGCCAATAGGGAATTGCCAGATATTAACCAGCACGAAAAAAAAATGACAGCATGAAAACTCCAGGTACCTCAGGATTGATGCATCTGAACTCAGAACACTAGAACTGCAGAGATGGGAATGCTAACCACTACACCTTCATGCTACAATTTTCTTGATGATCCTGCGGAAACTGACGGAAGCACAAAAATGAATGTCTACAATGCACATCTTAATACAGAAATGTTTACTACAATTTTTTGGATTGATATTGTTATTAACCGACAAAAAAGTTTTGGTTTAGGTAGAGAATTTGTACGAAAGATAAAAAGTTTTACTACTTCTCTGATCAGGTGGCTTAGTGCTACCTTGTGAATTTCATAGAATTAGAGGTTCTATATCATATACACAACATGAAAGAAAAAAAAACATATCTTATGTATTTCAGATTAAAGTCATGCCATAGTTCCAGAGATAGAGACACACATACACAAATAAAATAAATAAAACTAAAAACATTCAGTGCTGGGTTTGTAGAACAGATAGACATTATCTATTATTTTGCTATGGACAAAACACAAGTCATGGCTTAAATACCAGGGTCAGACAGTTAATGCCACTTAAAATGTCTCATTTTTCATGTCTGGGCTCTCTGTGGAATACAAACTCCAAGGTTTTTCTGATAAGTTGATCAATCAAAAGCCAAGTAACACTCAAGGATACATCTCAGAGGTATGAGCCAGACACTCAAGTTTGAACAAAGGTCCATAATTCAAGGATGAGTAACACTGATAAACAGATCTTTTCTCTAATGGTCAAGTCAAAATATGGGCTTTATGTACACCCAGAACACTAATGACAAGACCTTCATTGCTTCCTTTAAAAACCTCAAACACACTGACTCATTGCTCTTTTCTCACCAAGCTGACAGCTCTCAACACAGCTATAACTTATGATATATACCAGAGACCCACAGCTGACAGGATGTGCTAGAACAGAAGCAAGGGTGCCATTAGTTCAAACCTTGATGAAAGATAGGATAGGAAGTGTACAAGCAGAGACAAAGACCATGCGCTACTTTTGCTGAAAATGGCAACTAACTAATCACCAGTTACTAAGAAGGTACAGGTCTGCTAGCAATTGACACGGTGTGTAGAAAACCTTGAACAGAATCTGCAGTACTGCCCCCAACAAGGTGGGGCGATCAAGGCAAAGAACGAAGATGAGCTCCAGACACAAAAGAACGAAGATGTGGTGCAGATTCTCCAACATGTCTCGGGGAAGCCAACCAGGAAAAGGAACAAAGACCGTTTACCTCAAACCATATTTACAACTACTCCGATTCTGGGAATTCAGTTGTAGCCAAAAATATTGGCACTGCTGCAGTTTTTTCAGATAATGTATGAATTCTTCTGTAAAAAATATATCACACTACAAAAGGACTTAAACTTGTGATGAAAAAAGCCAAATCTAATCATATTTCACACAGAACCTGAAAAAAAGGTATTGACAATATTACTGGCACTTGACCTAATATTTTGAGGTATGTCCTTTGGAAAAAATAACTGCAGTCAAGCACTTCCTGTAGCTATGAAGGAGTCTGTTAAACCTCTCTACTAAATTTTTTGAACACTCTTCTGTTGCAGAATTCTCCAGGTCTCCCAGATTAGGCAAGTGCCTTTTCCCAATGGGTATTTTCAGATGTCCCTAAATGTTCAATGGGATTTAGATCAGGACTCATTGCTGGCCATTTCAAAACAGTCCAATGCTTGTTTTGAATCAATTTCTTAGAGCTTTTCAAGTTTGCTTAGTGTCATTGCCCTGCTGAAGGACTCATCACCTTTGACTGAGATAAAGCTTTATAACATTGTGACCTAGTGCTTCAAAATTTATTAGTAATCTTGTGAAGGATAAGTTCTGACTATTAAGTTTGTCATCCTAAATCCAATAAGAAAGTGCACAGTAGCATCTCAGACATACACACACAAGAGTACACATGTGTAGTGTTGGTAACCCAGCATAGCCTAGATGTGAGCAAATGACCGCCACCATGAGAACAAGACAAACTTAATAACTAGCTAAATAACTTATGCATCTTGAACACATGCCTTGAAAAAACACAATTCATAAGTTATGTCTTTCTCTGTAGGAGGAAAAAAAAGCCAACTGAGTTTCTATTGTTGTGTTGTTTTTGTCATTTGTCTATATATCAATTTATATAATCTTATGTTATGTTATATTATAAATAAATTATATTTTGGTTTATTTCTACAAATGTGTCTGGGTTATTTGTAAATGTCAGGCCAATGTCTGAACCACAACACAGAAGGTGAAAGTTTTAATGAAGACTTCACAGATTTATGAGCCTTGCTCAAAAATTGTATAGATCACAGTCAAAAAATGAAGCAGAGATCCCTAATTGAATTTACATTTAACTTGGCATCCATAAGTGTGGACATATGTTAATTATTTTATCCGATTACCAGCATTGCCAAGGGTAAAATTATCATACACCTCTTCCTAAAGGTTCCAAAGAAAAAAAAAAAGGGCTCATTGTCTTACAAGGTAGTACAATTCACTTAATTACCTGCATGTTACCAAATACACAGACAGATAAAAAAAAAAATGAAATGTAACAGTGCATACCTGTCACAATCTTCAGCAGATCCTTAAAAAAAAACAATCCTTAAATACTGTTCTTTCAGTGTAGCCTAAGGCCTGGCATTCAGAAGCAGTCTTTTACAATCAATGTTATCTACTCGCTTCCCAGCTCTATAGTTTGGAGTTATTATTGTATTTACACTATATGTCAGGTGAGGTTTACAAAACTGTTGCATTAATGAAAAATACAATCCCACTTTTGTCAATATATGTAAATACCAATCAGGATATTAATATCATTAATTTATACACAGATGCCACAGCATACAATTAAAAGTAATTAACAAGGCAAATCACAATCTATTATTTGCTTTTCATACAAGAGAGAAAGCAAAACAATGCATTATAGAATTTACATCAAGTTTTATGTTGACAGAGATGTATGGCTAGGAAATGCATATTACCTTATTGCCAAAAATCTGAATGTTCAACTACCATCTTAAAATTACAAATATATTCCACTTGGACAGAGGCAGTGGTGCTGTAAGAATTATGTTTCTGGACTTCTCTAACGCCTTCAACACCATCCAGCCTCTGCTCTTTAGGGACAGGCTGACAGAGATGGGAGTAGATTCATACCTGGTGGCATGGATCGTGGACTCTCTTACAGACAGACCTCAGTATGTGCATCTTGGGAACTGCAGGTCTGACATAGTGGTCAGCAACACAGGAGCGCCGCAGGGGACTGTACTTTCTCCTCTCCTGTTCAGCCAATATACATCGGACTTCCACTACAACTTCGAGTCCTGCCATGTGCAAAGGTTCGCTGATGACACTACTTCCGTAGGCTGCATCAGGAGTGGGCAGGAGGAGGAGTATAGGAACCTAATCAAGGACTTTGTTAAATGGTGCGACTCAAACCATCCACAACTGAACACCAGCAAAACCAAGGAGCTGGTGGTGGAATTTAGGAGGCCCAGGCCCCTCATGGACCCCGTGATCATCAGAGGTGACTGTGTGCAGAGGGTGCAGACCTATAAATATCTGGGAGTGTAGCTGGATGATAAATTGGACTGGACTGCCAATACTGATGCTCTGCGCAAGAGGGGACAGAGTCGACAATACTTCATTAGAAGGCTGGCATCTTTCAACATCTGCAATAAGATGCTGCAGATATTCTATCAGACGGTTATGGCGAGCACCCTCTTCTATGCGGTGGTGTGTTGGGGAGGCAGCATAAAGAAGAAGGACGCCTCACGCCTGGACAAACTGGTGAGGAAGGCAGGCTCTATTGTAGGCACAGAGCTGGACAGTTTGACATCTGTGGCAGAGCGACGGGCGCTAAGCAGGCTCCTGTCAATCATGGAGAATCCACTGAACAGTATCATCCCCAGACAGAGGAGCAGCTTCAGTGGCAGACTGCTGTCACTGTCCTGCTCCACTGACAGACTGAGGAGATCGTGCCTCCCCCACACTATGCGACTCTTCAGTTCCAGCCCTGGATGTGGTTTTAAACGTTAAAATTATACATAGTTATTTTCCATTATACCTGCATTTTAATCACTTTTTAATTTAATCTTGTTTTCTTATCAGTATGCTGCTGCTGGAATATGTGAATTTCCCATTGGGATTAATAAAGTATTTAATATCTATCTAAAAGTTATGGAAGTTATACTTATGTAAAATTCCTTTTTTTTTTTTTACCAAATATCCACAGCACCTTTATTTTATTTATTAGAATTTATTTATTTATTTATTTTAAATATCAAGGGCTTTCAAGGTCATATGAAACATCCATACAATCACTTAACTGTCTTAAGTTTTTAATTGAATCAGAGGATGCAACTACAAGAGTCAATGGCATTCCATTACAGGGTAAACAAACATGCAACCTCACTCATACTGTATCTGGGTGAAATATTCAAAACTGGTTTTAGTCTATATTCTATTTATTTTAAAATAACAGTCAATAATGTTAATGAAAGTAAAACTTTAAAATAAAATGTTTCATATAACCCCTTTTCATTGATTTTCTTTGAATAATTTGGCTCTGACACTAAATGTCATCAATTAAAAATTAGGGTTGAGACAGAAGGTTAAATTTACACATCTATTGCTGAGCATGGGTAACAGTTTCAAGTTCAAATCAGTTAAAATGCAACTCAATAAATGGGTAGTGACATGATGGCATAATAAAAAACTATTTTGAGAAATAACTTCCTATGGAGAAGTGAATCAGAACACCAGCAGTCTCTCCTTAAGCAACATTTAGTACACATTGTTTAAACAATTTTTTTTAAAAGCCAGATGGCTGTAAAACACCAATTCCCACAAAATCCCTCGAGTTTAAAAATATAATCACAAAATGCTTAGCTTCAGTGAGAAAATGACACACACTGGATTTTAAAATAAAGTTTTCAATAATCTCCAAGGACTGTTGTGGTTTTATTCCAGAACATAACATTCACTTAAAATATCTTTGTACAGCTATTCCTTTCATATTGTTATGATTCATATATTCCAACTTTAAACACGTGAACCTCTCTCAGATACTATCACACACAGACTATTAGTTAGTTTACAAGTGTCACACGGCATCCTAATGGCTGTATTTTACCCAGTAACATCTGACATACAGTTGGTTGTAATAGTCAAGCCTAGAAAGTAAATGTGGAAAAGACGTAAGCTGGTACAAGGATGTAAAAAAAAAAAAAGTACACTAGTGTACCTATAACTTCAAAAATATTTTAAGATATTACTAAAATCAAAATTATTCTTTGATAATCATGAAATAAATTAATTAGCCCTGAATATATGTGTGCTGTTAAGTGCATAACACATAAACACCAAAATCCCTACAGTTTACAGTGGTGATCTACTGGGCAGATTGAATTCATTGAATACTCCGGTAAGAGCATGCTTTCTACTTTTTCTTATTTGTTTTTCTAAAACAAAAACAATTTCAGTTTATTTTCTTTTTTGTTTTAGGGCATTGAAAAAGGCTGTGTAGCAGTAATACTGTACAACCACTTTTATGAGCTTTTGATGTGCTTTGTGGTCATGAGTACTAGAACGTTATATAGCAAATGAAGATGGTCTTCACTGCACACCTGTATAAACTAAGTCTGCAACTGACCCAAGAGTTGTGGCAGTAAATTTTATTTTTACTGCAGTAAAATCACCTGAAACATTTAATCATAGGCACACAGCCTGAACCTCAGACCTATCACTTACACCTACCTGGCAAGAGTTTTAATTGACAAAAAAAATTAACTTGAGAAATTCTTCAAAATGAATAAACTTAAATAGATGTGAAAACCTGGAATGGAATTAACTGTAAACTGTAAATAACTAATTTCTGCCAAAAGTACCTCTGCAAAAATTGACTACTCAAAAAATACAGAATCAGCTATTACAGTATATTTTCAGCTTTTTACCTATCAGGATCTAGGGTGCATTTTCACTTTGTAATCATTTAAAAACCCTAATCCTAGTTAAATTAGTCAAAATTCCACATTGTACAACTGTGAAAATTAAAATTCATGTCATAATGTGGCGAATAATTGAGTGTCGTCAAGAATAAAGAATATAAATTTAACAACATCTTTATCATCTTCGTAACACTGTTTATGTAAACCACTACTGCATGCTTAAAAATGTAGAACATGATCAGAGATACTAAAAAGCTCTCCATCTTTAAGCAGCTTAAATCATACTTTAGTTAAAGTGGTACAGACAGCACCAAATTCCTTTTCATCAAAGCACAAAGCTAATATTTTTAATTACATGATGTTAAAACAAGAAAATCTAAGAACTACTTTCAAAAGTTATTTACTATTTTTTGTCTACAGCGAAACTATTTGTTAGCGCAATAGTCTCAAAATGTGGTTTTGTTTCTCTGAGAAATCGCTGCAATGGGGAAAAAGAAAATATCTGAGCCAAAAATATTCATCTTCTCTTAAAAAGCACCTAAACACTAAGTCAATGACACATAATGCCGCTTCCAGCTACTGAAACAAATCCTAAGGAATTAAGCATTCAGAGAATATATTTTATAGCAGACACAGTTGTTGCAAGTTAAACAAAACAGGCAATTAATACAACCAGACTCAAACTGGGTAATATGAAAAAAAGCAAAAAATAAAGAGAAAAAAGTGAAAAATGACCACATAGGACTTTATGTGAGAGTGTGTTTTGAATGTGCACTACAATTGAATGGCAATGCAGACAATTGGTTACTGCCTTGCTCGGCAGTGCTGCAATATGCTCTGGCCTCTAGGACCCCTGAAATTGTGATGTTTACAAATTGGATTAGTGAAAAAATGAACGAAAACAAAACGGAATGACAGCTTTAAAATGCAGAAGTGAAAGGAAAAAAGCCATCTGAATTAGAATGTATGCAGTAAAAGTGCTTCTGAGAACATAGTGCATTACAGAATTATAACTTCAAAGCAAAACTAATGATTTAAACTATAGTAGCTTTTCTCATATTTCAGTGTTGCTACATGGCTATCTTCAAAGCATACGATGTGCTACAAAGGTAAAGAACACTGGAAAAGTAGCTAAATGGGGAACTACAGGGCACTCAATTTAAGACATTTAAAGAAAAAAGTAATAGAGTTGTTTCAAGGAAAAGCTGAAGCTAAAGTACTTATATCAGCTAATCATTTACAGAAAAAGCAAGTATAAAAAGAAAACAAAATTGTTACATCAGTTACATATTCTGTATTGTATTGTATATTGGGAAATAAAATTCCAATACTGTACTCTGAAAAATATACTGCAACCACATTGCCAAATGAGTATTGCATTTTTGTATCTTAATGGAACACACATAAACACCATCCTCATCAATAGATTAAAGCAATCTGATCTAACAAAGACAAGAAAAACTAAATTTGCTGCAGGATTAAACTGGTACACTCCAACTTTTAACTTCTTCAGAAAAAAATAAAAGTAAATTTTAGTCATATTTGTCACTAAAAATCCTAAATGTTAATAACATTGTTATTCAGTAGTCTACTAAAACAAGGTAACAATAATGAGCTTGCATTATTGTAATGTCAGCCACAAATGAAAAGGTGTAAAGAACACCTATCAGCAGCTGGATCCTATGATATTAAATGGTACAAATGCCATCTTTCAGATCAACATACTTTTATAAAACTGTGACATTTCCAAACAGTCAGTGGTTTTAGGTATCATCCTCTTTACATACATTTTTTTGTCCAAAGCTGGAATGCTTGTATGAAATATAGCATATCAGAATGACTTGCAGATTTTTCCTGCATCAGCCTTTTTTCCTTAAATATAGGCTTCTTGATTTTGACTGCCGAGATATTGATCACTTTTCTCCAAAAAAAGTATATACATATTGTCAGATTTTTTACAATTTTAGTATGTGTCAAGAAACAGAAAACACTTAAAATATTTAATTTCAAAATAATTGACAACTACAAATACAAAAGCCTGATTAAACATCACTCTCTACTAAAATACAATGCTTGTTTACTTTCTCACCTTTTATAAACACAATTTAAATGTCACTTACTAATTTAATAGTAATCCTGGAGGGCTCCAGCGGCTACAGACTTTCATTCTAACCCTTTTCTTAATTAGTGACCAGCTTGTGCCACTACTTAATTTCTTTTGCCTTATTTGTAATTTACTTGCTTGTTAAGATGCACTCTCCTTAATTGTTTCTTTTCTACTTAATTAGCAGTCAAACAATAATGAGACACAAAGTGAGCCAACACATGACCAGCTAACCTGTGTCCATCATACGATATCTGAAAATAAAAATGGGGAAGGTCTCAGTAATGTTGATCTGCTCATGTCCAAAAATCATTTTGATGGTTCTCTTAGAAAAAAAGAAAACAAACTGCTTTGGAAATACAGTAGTTTAATGAAAAACAATCAACAATTGTCTTCTAATTAAGAAACTGGCTGGAGAGAAATACTGTGGGTTGGAGTTAGCTGGTCATCTGTTGGCTCACTTTATATTTCATTTATAGTTTGGGTACCATTTAAGGGGGAAAAAAAATCAATTCAGAGGATGCAGTCTTTAAAAAATGGCAATTAAAACAAGGGGAAGAGATGGCAATTAACAGCAGAAATTGGTCCCTGATGAAGAAAGGGAGTGGAAGGAAAATAGCCACTGTGGCCCTTCAGGATCAGAGCTGGACAGACCAGCTTTAAAAGAAAGGTTCCAAATTCTCATGGATTAGGGGCAAGCTATTGGGTCTATGCAGATGAGTAACAAAAGTAATTCAGCATCAACATACAAGATAACAAAGGATTGCGGATGATGGTTACTATACCAAAAAAAGGGAAGGAGGATGAGTATTAATATGTTAATTTGATAAATCCTCATCTTCGGCATGGCAATATCTAGATACCCTTAAGACTAATGCACACATTCTTTTGCCTAAAAAGGTACTGTACAAATGCTAAATCCCAACAGCTGGAGTTTACAAAACACAATCGGCTCACATTCTTTATTATAAAATATGGAACCGTTTATCATATATAACAGGTGTTAAAACGTTAATTTTGGAGATGCAGACTCCCATTGCAAAACTGATTACCATATCACTAGCAGGACTAAAGAAAATTTGGAAAAATAGATGACACTTTTACGCTTAAAATATAGTAAATAAGAGATTAAGAGATCTTAAACAGCTTTTATTTCTTTAAGCTATTAAGTCAAAAGACCTCCATATATCTCACTTCTTTAGGGATATTATAATATGTACTTGCTCACAAAATTAACCCAAAAGAATTTTCTAAAGAAACAGAAAAAAAGGAGCAAAACAGAATTGATCAAGCACAGGTACCAGGAGATGAGAAAGTACTTACATTGCAAATACTTCGCAGAAATGACAAGTCAAAGTACACACAAACACCCCTAAGTTTGTGAAAGATTTTTACACTACCTACCTTTATAATAAATACAATCCAGAAACTTGGACAGTATTGATAGTGCATTGCCATCGTAAATGACATCATAAGTATATTGTGTCTTCCACTTGTCACACACACACTCCATATATATATATCACATACATATATATATACATATATATATACACATATACATATATATATATATATATATATATATATATATATATATATATATATATACATATATACATATATATATATACATATATATATAAAAGTAGGTTTACAGTTGTGAGTAAGTAAAACACAAATATTTGTAGTATTTATTTATTAATTATTGCATTATTCACCTTATTATTAAAGTGTGAATGTGTGTAGCCATCATAACCTGCATGTCTTTTTCCACACGAGCAACTGTAAAACTAAACTACTTTTACTCACCCCTGTATATATGCATTGTGGCACCGGCCGGGACGCCCAGGAGGACCAGAGGAGGGCTTGTACCTCCTCCAGAACGCAAGGGGGGCGTCCGTCCTGGTTATGCTGGTGGCCTCGGGTAGGGGGCATGGAAGCCCAGCCCTGTAGGGGCCCGTGGCCACCGCCAGGTGGCGCCCCACTTCCAGACCATCATCTCCCACATCCAGCCGAGGCAGGAGCCTGGCTGGGACACCCAGGAGGACCGGAGGAGGGCCTGTACCTCCACCAGACCACGAGGGGGTGTCCGCCCTGGTTCCGTTGGTGGCCTCGGGTAGGGGGCATGGAAGCCCAGCCCTGTAGGGGCCCGTGCCCCGCTGCCTGAACAGCCCTGGAGCCCAGCACTTCCGCCACACCAGGAAGTGCTGGGGGGAAGACAGGGGACACCCGGACGGCTTCAGGCGCGAGCCGGCACTTCCGCCACACAAGGGCGTGTCTGCGGAGAAGTGCCGGGGACCAGCTGGAGCCCATCCGGGTTCCCATAAAAGGGGCCTCCTCCCAGCAGTCGGGGCGAGAGTCAGGAGGAAGGAAGACAAAGGCGGCCAGAAAAGGACTGTGTGGCCTGGACTTTGGGAAATCGGTGCAAGAGGCACTGGGGTTTGTGAGAGCACGGTAGCTTTGTAAATATTAGTCTGTAAATAAACGGTGTGTGGTGAAGAACAACATGTCTGTCTGTCTGTGTCCGGGCCAGCGTCCACAGCATGTACTCACACACAGACATGCATTACTGAGAAAGAGGGAGACATTATATAAAGGAAACAAGGAGTCCTTATTGTACCTCTCTATTCCCAGGGTAATACCAAAGTAGATGAAAAATATAAAATGGTGGGTTTATTTTCAAATTAAACACAGAAGGGAAGGACAATACAAAAATTAATCAAAGCACAACAAATGATACACTAAACCCTGTTGCTACACATGGCTATCATTTTTCTTGAACCTTTCTCGCATCTCTTCATTCTACCAGGGATTCTTGGTTCCGCACTCAAACCTCTCTTGGTTCAAAACAGCTCCAAACACTCTTTCCAGGGTCACTTCTAATGAAGCTACAGAATACTTTCCATTTCAGAGGATGCCCTTTTCTGAACAAGGTAAGCTCAGACTAAAAACTCCTCTTAGCGACTCTTGGTATGCTTTCCACCTTAAGTATTCGGTAACCATGTCTGTCAAACAGCCCTTTGGACCGAATGCCTTAAAATGTAACAATTCCATTAGTCCAATGTTGCTATTTAATGGTTGGCTCCATGCCAGTACCCATAAACTTCACACTCAGCTGCTACCACATTTTGGGAAGGAAGCATTCTAAACCTTCTGTCAACCCTCCAAGGCTCCTCCTTCAATTTAAGTTGAAAATCATGCATCACTCTCTCAGCAATCATGTATTTTTATGTTGGACACAGTATAATCACATAACATACTGGTAACAGCTAGTATCCTTCACTGAGCACATATCCCTGTACATACAAGTTTTTTCCTTTCATTAAGCTTCATATTACCCTAATATTATCAACAATATATACAACAGATATACTGTGTAAATAGTTTAAGATACCCACCCAACCAAAACACTGGCACAAATTATAATTAATCATAATTGATTGATTACAAAGAGGTAACAAGCAAGGCAACAAATATCTTCATGAAAATGTTTTTGCTGAAATACAATAATACTTTTTAAGCCAGACATCTGCTGGTACATACATACATACAGTATAGTTAATAACTTTCAATTAAGATTAGCTAATCAAAATTTCAGACTAAATTATTACAGTATACAAAAATGCATAAATATTTTATATTAAAAATTAAAATTAAAGAATATAAAATTCATATTTATAATAGGACATGGCTTCATATGAAGAAGTATGGCAGTTAACATACTGTGTTTAAAATAAAAAGAAATAATATTCAGTTGTGTAATGTGTAAATATGAATCACATCAATTCCTCTAAGAATTAAAATAATGTGGCTGTCCAACGCCCTTGGAAAGACTAACATTTCCTTGGCTTGCAGATGATATTGAAATCATTGTTCATTGTTTTGAGTTGTTCCCACAGCAACACATAACCACCACATAAACAAACAATATTTAGCTTGCAATAATTTTATTTCTAAAATATGAAAATGAATTAAATGCATTAATGTTTAAAAATTAAAATTACACAAAAAGATAAAAATCATTAAATATTTATGCCGTATGTACGTGTCCTACACATGTTTATTTGTACTACAGCATACACACATTTCCACTTTACAGGAACACAAGCATAAGAGAAATCCTTTATGATCTTTGAATAGATGACTGCCATTGTGTGATACACATATACACATATACATATATATATACACATACATACATATACATATATATATACACATACATACATATATATATATATATACACATACATACATATATATATATATATACACATACATACATATATATATATATATACACATACATACATATATATATATATATACACATACATACATATATATATATATATATACACATACATACATATATATATATATATATATATACACATACATACATATATATATATATATATATATATACATACATACATATACATATATATATACACATACATACACACATATATATACACACACACACATACACACATATATACATATATATATACACATACACACATACATATATATATATACACATACATACATATATATATATATATTGTCACACACGTGCGCATGGGAGGCAGCTAAAGGGCTTGAGTGAAGGCAGTTCGGAGGCATGCCGGGGTGTGGCAGAGTGCACTGACTCTTTTTCTCCCTTGCCTGTAGACCATCCCCGGGGGATTTCACCTGGATCACCTGACATCACTTCCGGGACTGAGCCAATGGAAGTCGGCCACACCAGCTCCAGTCCCTCTGATGTCACCTCCGGCTACGAGCCAATGGTGGAAGACCACGTGCCAGATCCATACGACCTCACTTCCTGTCTCCCCTTTAAAACCTGCCCCTTTTCCTTGGTTTCTTTAGTCTTGTTTTGGACTCGGTTTTGTGCACTTCAGTGCTCTGTATTTTGTTAAAGGAAAACGACTTTTGCAGCCAGGATACCACAATATACGGGTGGCTGCCCCAACTCTTTATCTGTCAATGTCTCGTTCTTGTGACAGTGGCGTAGTCGGCAGGATGGAGAAGTCCCGGAGGAGAAGGGGACAGGACCTGCAATATACCCAGGTGGGAGCGCGTGCGGGGCCGAGTATTCAGGCGGGAGGGTGCCCGTGGTTCGCGTGACCGGTGCTGGCTCCGCCCCGCACTCATAACTAGCCATCTGGAGTGGCCAGGAGTGTGCGGGTGGGGCTCACAGAATTGGGCTGCCCTGAGGGGGGAGGCAAAAGGGACTCAGTATGCTCTCTTGGGGAGAGTGCCTGCCTCCCTGCGAAACCAAAGCCCCATTTACCACCTAGGGGTGCCCCAGACTGGCAGGTGAATAAAATAAAAACATGGAGGTTGGACCCTGAACGGCCAACCAACAAACAAGCCTGGTCCTTATGGGCAATGGTAGGGCATTGGCTACGCCATTTGAAAACACGCCCTACCAAATAATAGAGCAGGTAGCTTGCTATCTGCTCCTGGAAGCGCTTCCCCGTGGCTTCACCCAGCCGGTTTGGGGCGAGCGGTTCAAGAACATGGCTGAGCTCATAGAGCTTATGGAGACGCAGAGGGCGGCCTCACACTCTCGGGGAGCAGAACCGTCCTCATGTCAAACTCAGCCGGGTATGTTCCAAGACCTAGCCCCACCCTGTACAATCCGGAGCCCGATTGGCGTCCGGCGCTGGGCGCGCAAAACCGCTTGGAGGCAAGGAGGAATGCAGGTGGAGGGTGAGGAGGGGTTGGTGTGCTCTGGCTAATCCGCTGGCGGTCCCACATACTGGCGTGGTGATCGCCAACGGACACAAGACCACAGGTTTGTTCGACCGCAGCAACATTTCATTGTTCGCCGCTTGCAACAACCGCAACAGTGGCTAAATTTAAGACCGGTATAACCTGTGTCCACGGAGACATCCGCTGGTACAGGTCCGCCGCTGTGTCATCAGTTACGGAGGGTCAGTTCGTAAGCTCACCGTAGCGCCCTACCTGATCCTCCACACCGGTGATACTAGGGCGGACTGGTCTAAAATCAAAAGCGTGAGACACATACCACTCCCGGGTTAATTTGGGCCTCGTTATGGACGGAGATAACCCGTCTCAAGCTGCCTCCACGCCGTAATCAGCCGGCAGAGAGAGAAGCAGTCGCCCTGACTGGCGTGGCAACTCCCGGCCGCCGCGGGCTAACACGTCATCCACCAACGCCGGGCGGAGGAGGAAACCACGCCCATTGAGGTCGACGCTGACCCTCTCTCCGTGTTGCGGTTCCAATTTAAAGAAACGCCGCTTCTTTTAGAAGGGAGCAATGGAATGATGACTCCCTGAAGTTTGTAAAAATGCAGTGGTCCTTGTCAATGGCCAGCGACTAATCAGTCGATGCCACAGGGCCCCTACTTTGTGCTAGATAATGACCTCCTTTACCGTGTAGCAATGCATGACGGGCAGGAGACGAGGCTGCTGCTAGTGCCGCTACCTTCCGGCAGGTCTGTGAGCTAGCACACGCCACCTCCTAGGTGGCCACCTGGGCACCGAAAAACTCTGGAGCGGATCAAGCTCCGCTTCTACTGGCCAGGAATTAATGAGGAGGTTCGCCGCTTTGCTTCCTGCCCGGAGTGTCAACTGCGACAAATTCCTAGGAGGGACCGTGCTCTCATTCCTATTCCACTGATTGACGTTCCCTTCCACAGAATCGGGGTCGACCTGGTGGGACCCCTGGAGCCCTCAGCCCGAGGACACAAGTACATTTTAGTCCTCGTGGATTACGCTACACGATACCCCGAAGCTGTTCCGTTGCGCTCAGCTACCTCTAAAGCCATCGGACGGGAATTACTAGGGTATTCGCTGGGGATCCCCAAAGAAGTCTTGACAGACCAGGGGACCCCTTCACCTCGGAAACGTTCAAGGAGACTGCCAGATTACTGAAAATAAAGCATTTAAAGACCTCGTGTATCATCCTCAAACCGACGGATTAGTAGAGAGGTTTAATCAAACTCTCAAGCAAATGCTGCGTAAGGTGGTCAGCGAGGATGGAAGGAACTGGGATCAGCTCCTCCCCTCGTCCTTTTGCCTATCGGAAGTCCCACAAGCCTCCACGGGTTCTCCCCTTTGAACTACTATACGGCGACAACCTCGGGCATATTAGATATTTTGAAAGAAGGCTGGGAAGAAGAGGCTCTTCCCTCCACAAACATACTGGAGTATATCGCGCAGTTACGCGATAGATTTGGAAAAATTCGGCCTGTCCTTAAAAGTCACATGGAGGAGGCTCAAGCAGCACAGGCCCGGTACTACAACCGGCACGCCTCTTCGGGAGTTCCGCCCGGAGATCGGGTCATGGTCCTAGTGCCTACCTCCCACTCTAAATTGCTTGCCCACTGGCAGGGCCCCTACGGTTAAGGAGAGGAAGGGACTGGTCGACTATTTGGTGAGTCAACCCAATCGTCGGCCAAAGGAGCGGGTTTATCATGTGAACCTGCTGAAACCGTGGAAGGACAGGGACCCCGATCCCTCCTCCGCCAGCCCCGCCACTCTTCGCCACACACACGACCTTAACTTCGCACGGACTTAAGTCCCAGACAGCGGCAGGAGCTGGAAACAGTTATCCGGACCGCTCGGGAGGTAGTCAGTGAGAACCCGGAAGGACCTCTCTGATTGAGCACAACATCGACAGAGCCCGGGTTGTTGTCCGAGAACGCCGTATCGTCTTCCCGAGGCAAAAGGCTGAAGTGGAGCTTGAGATCAGCGCATGCTGGAGCTAGGTGTGATTGAGGAAAGTTATAGTCCCTGGTCCAGCCCCATTGTGCTCGCCGGTAAGCCTGACGGAAGTTGGAGGTTCTGCAATGACTTCCAGCCGGCTTAATCAAGTCTCCCAATTTGATGCTTATCCAATGCCACGCGTGGACGACCTCCTCGAGAGGCTTGGACAGGCTCAATACCTGACCACACTTGACATGACGAAGGGTACTGGCAGGTTCCTTTAACGGACTCGAAGGAAAAAGCGCGCTTAGTACCCCTAGCGGACACTGGCAGTATCGTGTCCTTCCATTTGGGTTACACGGGCTCCAGCAACCTTTCAGCGCCTGGTGGACAAAGTGCTTCGGCCTCATAACTCATACAGTGCTGCCTACCTGGATGACGTGGTCATCTATTCCAGCACATGGAAGGAACACCTACAGCATGTCCAAGCGGTATTACGGACACTTGGTGAGGCCGGGCTCGGATTAATCCCAGAAATGCTTCTTCGGATTAAGCGAGGCCAAATATTTAGGCTACCTGGTGGGTCGGGGTACCGTAAGGCCACAGTGCTCCAAAATT